>NW_027507758.1:290049050-290121550 GCF_037356315.1 Lithobates pipiens
TGTTTCTGCTCATGGTCAATGCTGGAAACGCATGCTAAGTTCCACGTTCTGCTGCCCATGTGTTCAAGACCTTAAAGTTCTCCTGTGATGGTTTAGAAATGTAAAAGTGTTACAAGACTAATTCCATGCCAGTATTCACTCCAGGGATGTCGGCCTCAACAGCTCAGATCTGCGTAGCTACATTCAGGAGACTGATGGAGACAGTGAAACAAAATGCATCCAAACACCAGAACACAGCAAACATAAAAATTTAACTGAACCAAAAACACAGTTACAGAATAACTAACTAATCAACCTAATAAACAGAAAGACTAGCTATATACAAAATGGGGAACACATAAAGGCATGGAAAAACCGGAGGTGCAGGGAGCAGATGAGAAGGGGGATCCAAAACTGGGATCAGAAACAAGGGGTAGCAGGTACAAGGCAGCAGGGGCAGAAGCAAGATCAGGATTTATGGTTGCACCAATAACAATACTAGTATTGGTGCCGATAGCGAGCATTTGCCTGAGTACAAGGTGTACAATTGGGCAGTCAGGGTTGATCGGTGGGGGGAGTTACAAGCACTGATCTCCCTGTATAGATTTCTATAAAGCAGCTAAGAGCCGAATCTCCTCCTCTTTCACACACCCCCTACCCCCCCCCCCCCATGGCTTTCAACTGCTTTATTAAAATCTATACAGGGAGATCGGTGCTTGTAACTCCCCCCACCACTGCAGCGATCTCATTCGGTCCTCCTATGTGTACTCCTCCTCCGATCCCCCTCTGTGTGCTCCTCCTCCTCTGGCCGCCCGCTGTCCCAGATCTGTCTGTCAGGATGGAGAGCTGGGGAAGGAGCCGGTAAATTTGTAATTTACCAGCTCCTTCCTTCTCTGAATGAACAGTCAGTGATCACTGACTCTGTCCATTCATAACTGGGCATCGTAAACTGTTTTTTTACGATGCTTCAGTTTATGAATGAACAGAAGCCTCTGACTCCTGTCCATTCATCTAAAAAAAAATTGTAAGAAAATATTAAAATAAGAATAAAAAACTACTGACATGCGTCATCGGTGCTCATCAGTGCTGCATATTAGTGCCACTGTCTCATTACCACCCAAAAGTGGAACTTCCGCTCATTATACTTCTACACCCCCCCCCCCCCCCCCCACATTTGGCACCTTTCAGGGGAGAGAGGGGACAGGATTCCTGTCTTTCACAGGCATCCTTTTACCACTTCTGGGAACGCCTCAGCCGTGAGTATTGACGTCACTACCCAGGCTACCTCCCTCCTCCTCCCCACCCGCCGGGCCAGTAGGAGAGGAGCGGAGCCTCGTGCATGCACAGTAGGGTTTCCCGCGTGAAGCCGTAAGGCTTCACTGCCAGGCTCCCTGACTTGCAATGGCAGCGGCATGCGGTGCCAACATCGCTGGACTCCAGGACAGGTAAGTGTCGAATTATTAAAAGTCAGCAACTGCAGTATGTGCAGCTGCTGGCTTTTAATTTTTATAGCGGTGGGTGGAACTCCGCTTTTAAAAAAAATTATTGGGTGTTGGCGAGTACTTGGAAAAAATATTGGTACTTGTACTCGGTAAAATTTTCTGACAAAATGCTCCTATCGGACATACTCCGATCATGTGTAGCCTACTCCGACGGACAAAGTGCCATGCATGCTCAGATCAAATTCCTAGACCAAAGCTATTGGCTACTAGCCTGAACGTAGTCCCGTCCTAATGAAATAACGTCATCACGTTATGTACAATCGGATTTTCCGACAACTTAGTCCGACCATGTGTATGCAACATCACTTCCGGACCTCTTCCGGAATTAATCCGTCGGAATTACTCCGACGGATTTGGTTGTCGGAATCTCCGACCGTGTGTACAAGGGCTAAGACAGGTTTGTGGTTAGGTTCACGTCATAGGATAAAAATTAGCTGTACAGGTGTATTTACATCTTTTAGTCTTGTATACATGTAACCAGAAGCAAAACATTTTTTTTTTCCAGAAAGGAATTTACGACGAAGCTTTGTGCAGCTTTTTTAGAAATGTTGATACAAGGTAAGGTTTATGGTTTATACCAAACAATAAGAAATATGAAACATGCTACTACCATGTTTGCCTCTCCCTCCCTGCATGCCAGGAATCCCCAGTGTGAAAAGTGCCAGTACAATTGCTGGAATCCTCTCTATTACAGGATCGTGTTATGTGGAGGGGGTGTGTTTCTGTAATAAAATTGTGCAAGTACCTCCTTATAGCGCCACTCTGCTCATCCATGGCCTGCCTGAGCTGTCTTCCCCAACTCCGAGCACTGCAGAGGTAGGTGGGCCAAGATCCTCCACTGACACCTGGGAGATGGGGAGAACAGCGGAGCTGAGTGCCTGCACAGTCAAGTGAACTCTGTCCACCTGCGATCGCTTAGTACAGAGGCACAACGAGGCTCTGCCTTTGTAAACAAGGCAAATCCCCGTTCTGACAGGGCACATGTCAGAGATCACTGTTCCCCATCACTGGGAACAGTAGATCTGACGTGTCCCTGGTAGCCCATCCCCTCCATACAGTTAGAACACACCTAGGGAACACAGTTAACCCCTTGATCACCCCCTAGTGTTAACCCCTTCCCTGCCAGTCTAATTTTTACATTGATCAGTGTATTTTTATAGCACTTATCAATGTAATAATCTCACTGGGCCCCAAAAAGTGTAATGTGGGGTCAGATTTGTCCACCGCAATGTCGCAGTCCCGCTAAAAATAGCAGATCGCCGCCATTACCAATAAAGACAATAATAAATTTTTTTTTTAAAAAGTCCATAAATTTATCCCATAGTTTGTAGACGTGATAACCTTAGCACACACCAATCAATATACGCCTATTGTTTATAGCACAAAAAAAAAACTGCAAAGGTGATCAAATGCTACCAAAAGAAAACTCTAATTGTGGGGAAAAAAAGGACGTCAATTTTGTTTGGGTACAATGTCGCACGACCGCGCAATTGTCAGTTGACACCGTGTCATATAGCAAAAAATGGCCTGGTCATTAACCTCCCTGGCGGTATGATTCAGTCTGGAATAAGGTGCTGAAAGCGGTACAATTATTTTGCATGGAAATCTGGCTTTTATTTTGTAGTCCTGTAATTCTTAGGAATAACGCTCTGAAATCTCTTCAAACCAGAGTCTAGCGGACATCCCGGGTATGATAAAGTTTATAATATAATAAAGAATAATAAAAAATTATTCAATAATGTAATTAAATCCAAAAAAAACTGAAAAAGGGACATGTTTTGGTTGCTATGGACAATCTCCAAATTCCAAGCAGTAAAAAACAGTATTTATAATATAAAAGTGCATGCAGGGCATTGCACAGACCACTAGGGACAAAGGGGGTGTGTATTTTTTAATACAGCACTGTAATCTGTAAGATTACAGTGCTGTGTGTGTTTTGTGTGTTTTTACTTTTTTGAATTTGCTGCCGTTCTCCGCTCCCGTGCGTCGTAACGTCGCAGGGAACGGAGCTCGGCGGCATTCGGCACTGTGAATCGAGCGCAGGACGGCTCGATCGCACAGCGCGGCGGACATCGCTGGATCCAGGGGACAAGGTGAGTAACTCTCCCTGTGTCCTCCCCTGCATCGAGCGATGCGATCCCGAGTCTGGCTCGGGGTTACCGCTTATGTAATTAAAATCCCAACCTGAGCCAGACTCGTGATTACCGGTAGGAAGGTTAAGGGGGCAAATCCTTCCGAGGCTGAAGGGGTTAAAGTATGATCGTAGTGGTTGAAAGTGTTCATTGGCACATTAAAATCATGCTTGTGAGGATCATGTATCTCTGTTTGTGGCATGTGGCCAAAATCAGTGCCTATTCACAAGTGACCATTTTCCTGCAGTAAAAGCCATGAATAAAAATGCGTTTAGAAATCCCATTCTTTCCTATGTAGCTGGTTTGTATCTATGCAGTACGGTTTAGTGTATGTTTAAGGGGAACTACTGTATATGTGGCACGTGTGTGCATTACCTCATGTGTTGTAATTCACACCTAAGTGTGAATAGGCCCCTAGTCAATAGTCCTATAGCTTGCATCATGTTATAGGACTGCCTTTACCAAGACGTCTTTACTGACACCTCCCTGGCTTTTAAATCTGTCATGAAAGATGTCATAATGACTGACCTTTTTACCTTTCTGACAATGTTAGCTGGTCACACTGACTTTCTGGCTTCAATACTTTAACTCCTACATGCCTAGTGGTCATTGACACCTAGACTCACAGGCCAACTTAAAGTAGTTGTTCATTTTATTTTTGATTTCTCTGGTTTACAAGCCTATGTTATTCAGCAAAGTAGCAGAAGACATCTGCCCGGGAAAGGAGCAACCAGTCATCTAAAATTCTCTGCTTGCCGTGGGGGCACTCTGAAAGGGGAAGGGGCCAGGAACCTGAGAAGAGGTTCTGGGCTGCTCTGTGCAAAACCATTATATAGGGCAGGTAAGTATAATTTGTTTCTTAAAAAAGAAAGCTACGATGAAAATCTGAATAAAAAAAAAAAAATGTAACCAGTTCCCGACCAGCGCACGCCGATGTACGTCGGCAGAATGGCACGGGCAGGCAAATGGGCGTACCTGTACATCCCTTCAAATTTGCCGCCCTGCCATCGGGAGGGCGCCGGCGCGCTCCCGTGCTGGTCGGGGCCCCCGTGAGTCCAGTTGCGGGTCCCGCGGACTCGATCGCCGCGGGCATACCCGCGATCGTCTCACCGGATGGCTGAATGGAGAAATGCTGTTGTAAACAGCATTTCTCCATTCTGCCTAGCAACTAGTGACACTGATCTCTGCTCCATGTGATTGGAGCAGAGATCAGTGTTCACTAAATGAAAACTCAGTCCCCAACAGTTAGTAACACACCCCTAGGAACACTTAACCCCTACACTGCCACCCACTGGTTAACCCCTTCACTGTCAGTGTCATTTACACAGGAATCACTGCATTTATATAGCAGTGATTGTCATTTATACAGCAATGATCCCAAAAATGTGTCAAAAATGTCCGATGTGTCCGCCATAATGTCGCAGTCACAATAAAAATCGCTGATCACCGCCATTACTAGTAAAAAAATAATAATAAAAATGCCATAAAACGATCCCCTATTTTGTAAACGCTATAACTTTTGCGCAAACCAATCAATAATCGCTTATTGTGTTATTTTTGGTAAAAAAAAAAAAAAATGTAGAAGAATACGTATCTGCCTAAACTGAGGGAAAAAAATTTTTTTATATATTTTTGGGGATATTTATTATAGCAAAAAGTAAAAAAAAAAAATGCATTTTTTTCAGAATTGTCGCTCTATTTTTGTTTATAGCGCAAAAAATAGAAACCGCAGAGGTGATCAAGCCTGAAGGGAAAGCTAACCACTTAAAGAGGAAGTAAACTCCCCTGTTTTTTTTGTAACTCTAGGTAAGAATATAATAAGGCTTATCTATAGGTACTGTAAATATCTCCTAAACGTGCACCGTTTAGGAGATGGTTACTGTATACGATGCCGATTACGTCATCGTCGCATGCTTTTTGAAGGGACGGCCGTCCCTGCCGTTTCTTCAGGGCCCTGTGCTGTGACCGGCAGCTACTGTGCACATGCGCGGGAGTGACGTCATCATGGCTCTGGCAATCGCTGCGTCAGAGCCCGCCAACCCGGAAGAGACTCCGGGCAAGATTTCAGCCGTCACAGCGGTGTGCGGGCACAGATGAGAGGGCATCGTTCTAAGGTAAGTATTTCAAAATAAGCTAGTATGATATGTGAAATGTGTCTTTAGGCAGAAGTACAACGTACAACAAGATCTCACTATTTAGACATGGTAAAATTCTTACCAGTGTCCCAGTCATTTTGTTGTGAATAGGAGAGCTCTTTCAATATTGTTTAAAAAGAAAAACTGTCTTTTGTTTTCCAGAACTGAAATTGTCAGACCAGATGTTCAAAGAGGGAAGATTTGCTCACTTAAAGCACGGGTAAGACAAATGAAACTGATTGCATCTTGAATTACCATCTCAAAGTACCAGTGCTGTTATGACTGCACAATAATGTAGCTTCTGTCCCGCTGATCACACAAAGTACAAATATGGATTATCAAAAAATATATTACAAATATTTCTAAGTCATGTGCAACCCAATTATGCTATGAACCAAATTAGCGCTATACTCGTACTCTTCTTCATTGCTTGGCATGGATATACCTTGTCAAATATGCAGTATGTTTTAAACTACATACTGAAATCCCAGATGCACTTCAGCTCCAGCTATAACTTTCTAAATGGACAATTACATAGACAGGAAGACATAATAAGCGCGTGTGTGTGTGTGTGTGTGTTTATTTATTTATTTATTTTTTTTGTTTAAATGGCATCCACAAAAATACTTTTATGAGGAGGACCAACGACAGTCCTTCAGGTAAGCAAATTGTCATTTGCTGCAAAGATCCTCCAAATTTTCTGTGCAACCAAACAACCACGGGTGGGAAAGAAATTCAACTAGATGAGAGGAGCAGAGAGCCCCTCTAAGAGTATCCTCCAAAATCAATTAAAAAACGGGAAAAATACTGCAATCTTGTCTCTTACAGTGGCCTGGATAATGCACACAGGGGTTGATTTACTAAAACTGGAGAATGCAAAATCTGGCGCAGCTCTACATAGAAAGCAATCACATTCCAGGCTTTTTTGCCAAAGCCTAATAGAAAAAGCTGAAATTAGAAGCTGATTTGGCTACCATGCACTAGATTTTGCACTCTAAAGTTTTAGTAAATCAACCCCAAATTATGCCTTGACTATGCACAAATCATGAGCTAGAGGAAGGAAGTTTTCCCAAACAACTTCCACTCATGATATATCTATGCAAACAAAAAAGAAAATGGCTTACCAAGATACACTCCTTGTGTTATCCCAGCCATTGAAGAAGGTTCCAGTGTTTTACTTCAATTGAAGGATACACTTAGTTGTACTTTCCGATTCTTCATACTTTTTTTTCTTTCTTAGTTTCCTTTTTTATTTTATTTATTTATTTTATTTTAATAAAAAAAGATTTGGTCAGTCACTGAGAGGAGCAGCCATCTTGTCTATTCCATGGGTTAATGATCTGCGATGTCATAATTGACTTCTGAAGCAGTCATTGTTCATGTAGTGAATCCAAATGTTTCAGGTGGATGCACATTGGTTAAATTTGTCTTGGAATCAAACTGTTAGCTCCTCCAGGCGAGGATAACTGGTTACGTTTGGGAACCCATTCCTTAATGGTAAGAGGGTTGTTTTGTTCTCCCAGCATTTGGGTATTACCATTCTAGCTGCTATAAGAAATAGACCGTTCTTGGCATTCAAAATGAATCCTGGGAGCATAGGAAGAAGGGCAGTTTCTGGTGTCCTCAAGATTGAAAGGCTTCTGTTTATATATTGTGAAGATCTTTGTCCAGAGTGCCTCGATCAAGGGGCAGGACAACCAGATATGTAGTCTAGTATCTTTCTCTTTCGTGTAATGCCAGAAACAATCCTACACTGAGTAAACATTACAAATTTTGCAAGTTGGAAATTAGCATAACAAATATTTTCAAACTGATTAGGCTGTGTAATAACGTTTAATTGTTCAGATTACTGATGAGTAACAAAATATGCATGATAGGCTACACAGAAATAGTCTTATTTAACCACTTCAGCTCCGGACCAATAAATACCTTAAGGACGAGAGGTCTTTTTGCAATTTCGCACTGCGCTGCTTTAACTGGTAATTGCGCGGTCATGCAATATTGCACCCAAACGAAATTTGCGTCCTTTTCTTCCCACAAATAGAGCTTTCTTTTGATGGTATTTGATTGCCTCTGCGATTTTTTTTAATTTTTTTTTTTTTTTGCGATATAAATGGAAAAAGAGCGAAAATTTCGAAAAAAAAAGATATTTTCTTCTTTTTGTTATAAGAAAAATCGAATAAACTAAATTTTAGTCATACATTGAGGGCAAAATTTATTCAGCCACATGTCTTTAGTAAAAAAAATGTCAATAAGCGTATATTTTTTGGTTTGCGCAAAAGTTATAGCGTCTACAAACTAGAGTACATTTTCTGGAATTTACACAGCTTTTAATTTATGACTGCCGATCTCATTTCTTGAGGTGCTAAAATGGCAGGGCAGTACAAATCCCCCCCAAATGACCCCATTTTGGAAAGTAGACACCCCAAGGAAATTGCTGATGGGTATGTTGAGCCCATTGAATATTTATTTTTTTTGTCCTAAGGGATTGAATAATGACAAAAAAAAAAAAAAAATTTTTTTTTACAAAAAGTTGTCACTAAATGATATATTGCTCACACATGCCATGGTTATATGTGGAATTGCACCCCAAAATATATTCCGCTACTTCTCCCGAGTATGGGGATACCACATGTGTGGGACTTTTTGGGAGTCTAGTCACGCACGGCACCCCGAAAACCAATCACCACCTTCAGGATTTCTAAGGGTGCAAATTTTTGATTTAACTCCTCACTACCTATCACAGTTTCGAAGTCCATAAAATAGCAAAAACCCCCCCAAATGACCCCATTTTGGAAAGTAGACACCCCAAGCTATTTACTGAGAGGCATGTTGAGTCCATGGAATATTTTATATTTTGCCAAAAGTTGCGGGAATATTACAAACTTTTTTTTTTTTGCACAAAGTTGTCACTAAATGATATATTGCTCACACATGCTATGGGCAGAAGTCAAATTACACCCCAAAATAAATTCTGCTGCTTCTCCTGAGTACGGGGATACCACATGTGGGGGACTTTTTGGGAGCCTAGCCACGTACGGGACCCCGAAAACCAAGCACTGCCTTCCGGATTTGAATATAAAATGCTACCAAAAAACCTGTTAGCGATGGCAGGGACTCTGCGATCGCTGCAGTTATGTGTTTAGTGTTTTGTAAGTGACAGTGATCGATCGATACTGCACTTGGGTGGGCTGGGCAGAGGGGCAAAACGCAGGTGCCAGCAAACTCTAAACTGCTGGGGACGCTAGTATAGATCTGATCAGATCAGATATTGATCTGTTCAGATTCTATACCACTACGGGAGGTGTATGCTTTGCGTGTGGGTGTTAGCGGTACTGGCACTAACCTAGCGCTGCCTGGGGCGACGCAGACCCTGACCCTAAAACCTAATTGATATCACCCGCCGGGTGATCAGGGGGTTAAACCTTTATTGGGTAATAAATGGTGGGTGCCCTGATGCTATAAAAAACAAACTAACCAGAGTCACCCGTAACACTTATACGGTGATCAGTGGTGAAAGGGTTAACTAGGAGCAATCAGGGGGTTCAAATTTTTATTAGGTAGTATATGGGGGTCCCTGGCGCTATATAAAAACCTGACGGGGAACCTAAATAACTAACTGGCTAACCAGCGTCACCAGTGACACTTATACTGTGATCGCTGGTGAAAGGGGGTGAAAGGGTTAACTAGCAGCAATCAGGGGGTTAAAACCATTATTGGGTAGTATATCGGGGTACCTAGCGCTATAAAAACCTGGCGGTGAACCTAAAAAAATAACTAGCTACCTAGCGACACTGATGCAGCGTTCAGAAAAATTATCGCTTAGTGACACTGGCAAAAGGGGGTGAAAGGGTTAACTAGCGGAAATCAGGGGGTTAAAACCATTATTGGGTAGTATATCGGGGTACCTAGCGCTATAAAAACCTGGCGGTGAACCTAAAAAAATAACTAGCTACCTAGCGACTGTAGCGACACTAATGCAGCGATCAGAAAAACGATCGCTTAGTGACACTGGCAAAAGGGGGTGAAAGGGTTAACTAGCGGCAATCAGGGGGTTAAACCCATTATTGGGTAGTATATCGGGGTACCTAGCGATATAAAAACCTGGCGGTGAACCTAAAAAAATAACTAGCTACCTAGCGACACATGCAGCGATCAGAAAAATGATCGCTTAGTGACACTGGCAAAAGGGGGTGAAAGGGTTAACTCTAGGGGCAATCAGGGGGTTAAATCTTTATTGGGGGGTGATAGGGGGCTACCCTGGACCTAACACTAACTGTCCTGACAGTTTTTACTGTCACAACTGACACTGAATGCATTGATCAGTAAAGAAATGATCAATGCAATCAGTGACACTGTGACTGGGGGGGGAGGGGGGGCGGGGGGCGATCGGGGGGGGGTTTGTGTGCCTGTGTGTACCTACATGTCAGTGTAGTGTTGGTGCACACTTACTTTTACTCTTCTCCTCGTAGTCCGGTCAAAAAGACCGCCCCGAGGAGAATGACATCACTTCCTCCTTCCTGTGTAAACAATACACAGAGGAGGAAGCTTCTCATTGGCCAGGAGCGATCCAGAGGGGGTGGCCGAAAACCAACGGCCATCCCCTCATCACAGAGCGCTCCTGGACCGAATCGGACCGCCGTAACCAGCGGGAGGGGGTCCGATCGGACCCCCCACCCGCTGGAAGGCAATCACGTAGATGTACGTGATTCTGCCTGCCTGTGCCATTGTGCTGACGTACATTGGCAATACGGCGGTCCTGAAGTGGTTAAAGCAGGAGTCCGCCGGGAGTTCCGCCGTTTTTTTATTTTTTTTAAAGCCAGCAGCTGCTGACTTTTAAAATAAGGACACTTACCCACCCAGCATGCCCGCGATGTCGGCACCCGAAGCCGATCTCTCGATCGTCTCTCGGGTGCTGCCGCCGCCATCTTGGGTATGGGAATCAGGAAGTGGAGCCTTTCGGCTTCATTTCCCGGTTCCCTACTGCGCATGCGCGAGTCACGCTGCGCAATAAGGATGGTCCCGCTGCCTCTGGGATCTGTGTGTTTCCCAGCAGGCAGCGGGGGACTTTCGGAAAGGGGCGTAGATTCTGCAGAATCTACGCCCCTTTCCGCAGATAGCTATGCCGTTAGTGGGTGCAGATATCTGTACTGTACAGGTACCTGCACCCCCCTCCCCCCTGAAAGGTGCCAATTGTGGCGCCGGAGGGGGGGAGGATTCCAATGAGCGGAAGGTCCACTTTAGGGTGGACCTCCGCTTTAATGAGGAAGGCAGGTTAAAGAGCTAATTTCAATAGCGACATGGTGACATGTTGCTGCTCTCTGCAGCTCTCTCATGTGCTCCCAGTGTGATTGGATGACGTACCTCCAGGCGGTGAGTCCTTGACACCCTTGGCTCATAGGAAGTAAGTTGAATGAATTTGGGCATCATTCATAATATAAGGGGACCAACACTGGATCACAGAGTGGTAAACCTGTTGGGGACAGCGCTGGAGAGTATTAAAGCAAGAATGTTTTTTTATTTTAATAGATTGCAGGGTATTTTATTTTTTGTGCTTGAGCTGTAATCAAGCCTTAAAACAGACCTGTGGTGGGATAAGACTATGAACCGACTGCTGATTTTATACTGCAGTCATCCCCAGGACCTCCTTAATTCTGGGTGGCGCTCTAATCCTAATGGTACCAATTACTTGGTTTTGCAGTAACCACTCCATTTCCTTTTCCCTTGTTTCCGTTAAAGGAGCAGGCTACAGAATGACCATTAGAACTTTAATCTCGAAGTGCTTGTGGGAAAATTAGCTTGGCATGTGTTCAGACAGTCCTGTATCATCTGGTAACCTTTAACTACCTTTTGTAGTGCAAAATGGATTTGCCTTTCCTAAATAACCTCCGATGTGTGCAGGTCAACTAATGATTAGTAGAATCTTGTTAATGTGGGTTACAACACTTTCATTGCTTTTTACAAAGCCTTAGAATTAGGGCCGACACAACTAATCGATTACTATTTTCATAATCGATTACTCGGCCAATAACATAATGGAGTTAATAAAAAAATAAAAATAAATAAAATTAGCCCTTTTAAGTACAAAGAGAGGAAATAATCGCTACTGTAAATATTAGTTTCACAGTAAAAAATGAACTCCTTACAATAGTGATTATCTGCTCTCTTTGTATTATAATGGGCTAATTATTATTATTATTATTTTTTCAACCCCATTATGTCACTAAACAACCTGTGTTTTTTCCTATGGGGCATGTTCACATCTATGCTTATTTCAGCTTCTGTGTATTTGGAAAGGGTCGGGACTTTTGCGTTAAAAAAAAAAAAAAAATCACTGTTTTGCGTTAAATAAATAAATCACTGTTTTTTTTTTTTTATTTATTTATTTTAGGTTCAAAATACTTCAATGGATAAGCTGCAGAAAAGCATGTAATGCATTTTTGCAGCAATTTGTGCTTTTTTTTTAATCTGCCCAACAACAAATTGGCCAACAAAAAGGCATAAAAAAATACAAAACCGCAACTCTCAGCAAAATCGCATGCGCAAAAATCAAAATGCACTGCAAAAACAGATCAAAAGCAAACTGAATAGGTGTGTACCGAGCCTTATGCTGGCCACACGGATCAATTTTCAGATGAGAATATTCATACGAAAAATCTTTGTACATTTGCTGAAATGAGGCTTGATTCACACCTATGCATTTTTAATGCTTTTTGCATTTTGCAGATTTTCACTACAGTCCATTAAATATGGTTTCCTATGGAACACGTTCTGTAGTGCAAACCTGCAAAATACAAAAAGCACAAAAAATGTATAGGTGTGAATCAGACCTGAAACAGTGTTCGAAAATGTTCACTTGCTTTTAACATTCTGTTTTTAAAATGAATGTCATTTCTGAAGAAAAACCACATACAGTACACTGTCTGAAAATTCCTTTCACCAAGAAGTTTTCTATTATTTCTAAGTTTTCCTGTCACTGTGGTTGAAAACGATTGTTGATTTGACCCGATTTGAAAATCAAACAAACATTCTTGCAGTCTAACTTTTTATAAAATTTCATCTAAGTCTGATGATATTTACCAGATTCACCCTCTAATAGTAAATACAGTATATCTCCTCTAATAGTATATCCCCTCCTAATAGTATATGCAGTATATAGCTCCTCCTAATAGTGTATACAGTATATCTCTTCTGTCTGTTATTCTCAGAGTGGATTAGATGTTTTGCTCCTTAACCATATAGTTGGTTATTTACATTTACCACTGCATATAGGTATTTAAGAATGAATTGCCTTTTTTTTAAACTTTACTAAATTATACACTACACTTTTCTCTTTTTTTTTTTTTTTTTTTAAGGTTATTAACCAATTAATCAAAACAATAATCGGTCAAGGAATTGATTAGGAAAATAATCGTTGGTTGCAGCCCCATTTAGTATCATGCTTTTGCTTTTTTGCTTAGGCGATGCTTTAACATTTTGTTAGCCTTAACATAACATAAAAGTTTATGCTCCTTTTCACATTCCTGAAATCAAGTGTTTAACAAACATCACAACATTAAAAGTCCCTCACAAACACATGAGAGAAACAGCAGTATTTTGCTTTGCCTAATGCCTGTAAATACAGTGCTCAATGTCATGCTAAATGTGTGTTGTTTTTTTTTTGTTTTGTTTTTTGTCCCCCCTAGGCAGTCTTGATAGATATGGAAGAAGGTGTTGTAAACGAGATATTACAAGGGCCTCTTCGAGACCTTTTTGATAGCAAGCAGCTCATTACTGATGTATCTGGCTCAGGAAATAATTGGTAAGACCTTAACACTGCATATCTGTAGGGGCAGAGCTATTAAATAAACATTTTATACAGGTGCTATCAGTAAAATTATCTTCCAGCAGAGGTCCAAATCGCATGTTTGTGCAATGTCTCAGATCCTTTCTGCTGGTCTCAAACTGGCGGCCCTCCAGCTGTTGCAAAACTACAAGTCCCATCAGGCCTCTGCCTGTGGGAGTCATGCTTGTAACTGTCAGCCTCCCAATGCCTTATGGGACTTGTAGTTTCACAGCAGCTAGAGGGCCACCAGTTTGAGACCCCTGTGTTAAAGGGTGACAAAGCTCTGTCTCTCACTTACTTTTGCTTCGATTCCCTGTCAAATGCTTCCTGTAGAGACTATACTGTAAGCAGCCATACATACCGTATATACTCGAGTATAAGCCGAGATTTTCAGCCTCTTTTTTGAGGCTGAAAGTGCCCCCCTCGGCTTATACTCGAGTCATCGCTGTCTGCCTGCTCGATCAGCGTGTCGAGCAGACAGACAGCGGCCATTCTATAATTCAAAAGCCGCGCCTCCGGCTCCGCCTTCGCCTGTGATAGGCGGAACACTGAATTTCCCAGCAGCCTGTGTTCCGCCTATCACGGACATCGTCTCATCCTCGTACTACGGACGAGGATGAGACGATGTCCGTGATAGGCGGAACACAGGCTGCTGGGAAATTGTGTTCCGCCTATCACAGACAGGGAGGCGCGGCATTTGAACAGGGGAATGGGCGCCGACGAAGAGCGGTGATCCTGGGACGGGACCGGACGGAGGCTCGGCTCGGGACGGGACGGGACCGGACGGAGGCTCGGCTCGGGACGGGACGGGACCGGACGGAGGCTCGGCTCGGGACGGGACGGGACCGGACGGAGGCTCGGGACGGGACGGGACCGGACGGAGGCTCGGGACCGGACGGAGGCTCGGGACGGGACGGGACCGGACGGAGGCTCGGGACACAGGTAGGCTGGACACACACACACACACACACACACACACGGATGGACACACACACACACAGGGATGGATGGATGGATGGATGGACACACACACAGGGATGGATGGATGGATGGATGGACACACACACACACACACAGGGATGGATGGATGGATGGACACACACACAGGGATGGATGGATGGACACACACAGGGATGGATGGATGGATGGACACACACACACACACAGGGATGGATGGATGGATGGATGGACACACACACAGGGATGGACAGGCATATCTCACCCTCGGCTTATACACAAGTCAATAGGTTTCCCAGTTTTTTGGGGGTAAATTGGGGGCCTCGGCTTATACTCGGGTCGGCCTATACTCGAGTATATACGGTATACTAATTGTACAGGCATGTTCTGCCGGTGTCACTATCAGGAAACCTGTCCTGAGCAAATTGAGCAAATGCTGAGATATAAAATATGGTAAAAAGGATTTTTTTTCCAAGGAAAAAACATGGCAGTTGTTTGATACACATTGCTTTAGTAAACAAAATGTCAATCCGTTTACATCTACTTTAAGGCAAGATGAGTTCTCCAAAACTGTTTAAAGGATTTCCAAAAGCTACTTTTTATTTTCATTTAATATATTACCACAAAGCATTCCCTTCTTCTTTGGCGATCCTCTGCTGCTTTGGCGATCCTCTGCTCCTTCTGCTATGTTGGCAACTTTGTGGACACACTCCAAAGTTTGTGTGGCTTCATAGACCCACATAGCGACAGTAACCCACACCCCCCACTACTAGTATGCACAGCATTTTGGTACATTATGGCAGACTTACCTGTCATATGGTGTCCCCACAGCACTGAGACCGATCAGGCAGGCCAAACCCCCCCCCCCCCCCCGCACGCCATCTTCGCCCAGTCTTCCTTCCGGGTCCCGTGCCTTTGGCCACTTGATAGGCCAGGCCGCAATGACGCTACTCCCGCGCATGCATGCAGGAGTCACATCTCCGCGGCAGGGATCGGGGCTGTAAATGTTTTCTGAGCTGCGCATTCACTGCTCAGTGAAAATAACAGCTGACAGGCAGAAGGATGCATTTATGGCAAAAAAGACCAATAAGGTCTCTTCTGTCATAAATACCCTTCCTGGCAGCCATTTGAATAAAAAGCAAGTTTACTTCCTCTTTAATATTTCTGAATGAAAAAGTTTTTATAATGATCACAATGATTCCTGAAGATTAATTATTAACTTGTATATGTAGGGCAGTTGGTCACAAGCTGTATGGTTCTCGGTACCGGGAGCAAATCGTAGAGAATGTGAGAAGGACAGCTGAGCAATGTGATTGTCTTCAGTGCTTCTTTGTGATTCACTCCATGGGTGGAGGTAAGAAGATTATTATTAGTGGAAATTAAACATGATCATTTACCAGCAGGTTGATTAGACATCACATGATTTTCTGTTCACTTGACAAGCATATTTACTATTCAGTGTATGCCATGCAAGCTCATAGGCATTAATATGATAATTGTGGTTATTTTCAGATAAGTAGAAGTTTTTTATTTAAAAATTCCAACTTGCCCAATCGCTAGCAATGCTAATGCTGTTCAAATGTAATACTTTTAATCACCCAGTCTGTCATATTGTCAGAAACCATGAATCAGACCGAGACAGAAGTACAATTAAATCACACTTGTTTATTAATAAAAAAATAAAAAGGTAAATAGAATAAGCATAGTCAAAGCATAGCCAGAGTCCAGTAACCGGATCAAGTAGTCAGCCAGGCCAGAGTTCAATAACCAGATCAGGTAATCAGCCAGGCCAGAAGTCAGGGATCCAAGTGGAGGAACAGCAAGCAGGATAAGGAGCCAGAAGGGATGTCAGAAAGCCAGTCTTTAAACAGGTACGCAGGAGATGGTTTCTTGTGATGTGACCAAGGCGAAGGCAGAGATGAAGTGAGCTGGACAGCTTTAAGTAGGCAGGTCAGACGAGCAGGATCAGGAACAGCTGGGTAACTGTGGAGAGAGATGAGAGCTGGCAATTAGCCGACAGCTGAGCAGCCAGCCCAGAGAAGGTAGGGCTAATGCCGCGTACACACGATCAAACAAGCTGATGGAAAAGTCCGGCAAACTCAAGTCCGCCGGACACTCCCCCCGTGTGTAGCCTCCGGCATACTTTTTTGACCCGAAAGTACGGCGGACTTAGAATATAGTTTTACACTCCAATCTTCCCGCCGGACTCGCATTTCGGCGGACAATCCGGCCGTGTGTATGCCAGTCCGCCGTACTTTTTGAAATGAGCGGACTTTTCCCGCCCGGAGAAAAGTCCGCTCATTTCGAGCGGGTCTCCAGGTAGGCGGGGCCCGCGAAGGAGACGCCGCTGGCCCCGCCACCTGGTATGGACTTAAAGGGGAACCCCAACAGCGAAAAAAAATCGGCGTGGGGGTCCCCCCCAAGTCCACAACAGACCCTTGTCTGAGCACGCTACCCGGCCGGCCAGGAAAGGAGGGGCGAGCGAGCGCCCCCCCTCCTGAGCCGTACCAGGCCGCGTGCCCTCAACATGGGGGGTGCCTTGGGGAAGGGGGGCCGCGCGCCCCCCCCACCCCAAAGCACCTTGTCCCCTTGTTGATGAGGACAAGGGCCTCTTCCCGACAACCCTGGCCATTGGTTGTCGGGGTCTGCGGGCGGGGGGCTTATCGGAATCCGGGAGCCCCCTTTAATAAGGGGGCCCCCGGATACCGGCCCCCCACCCTATGTGAATGAGTATGGGGTACAATGTACCCCTACCCATTCACCTGTAAAATAAAGTACAGGACCCCCACGCCGATTTTTTTCGGCGTTGGGGTTCCCCTTTAAGTCCATACCAGGTAGCGGGGCCAGCGGCGTCTCCCTCGCGGGCCCCGCCTACCTGGAGACGCGCTCGAAATGAGCGGACTTTCCGCCGCGTGCGTGGGCGAGTCTGTTCAGTAGGGCGGATAGTACGGCGGACTTAGTACGCCGTATTAGTCCGCTGAAAAAGTGCCATGTGTGGGCAAGTAGCCCGTTCGGAAAGTCCGATGGACAGTCTGGCGGGAAGTCCGCCAGACTAAGTACGTCGGATAGACGGCTCTAAGTACGTGGGACAGACGGCTACGTGTGTACGCGGCTTAAGCCAGCCCTAACAGTACTCCCTCCTCAATGACCCCTCTCCCTCAGAGGGCCACCTCATACTTCTCATACTCCTCATGGTTCTCAACCTGTATAGGTTGAGGACATGGCACAGAGGTGGTAAATCTGTTGCAGACCAATGGTTTCAATAAGGAGACATGAAACACATTTGAGAAAGGCATACTAGGAGGAAGTTCCAACGCGTAAGCCGCTGGGTTAATCCTGTGAAGGATACGGAAAGGCCCAATAAACCAAGGTGCGAACTTCAGTGAGGGGGACACGAAGTCGGAGGTTGCGAGATGACAGCCAGACCCTGTCCCCAACCTGGTAGGAAGGCGTAGGCAGACGTCTGTGGTCAGCATGGAGTCTGTACCTATCATTAGCATGACGCAGAGCCTCCTGGACTTGTACCCAAGTGGAACGAAGACCACGGAGATGCTCCTCTAAAGCAGGAATACTCTGTGGAACAATTGAGTCAGGCAACATGGAAGGTTGGAAACCATAATTTGCCATAAATGGAGACAATCGGGAGGCAGAATTCAAGGCACTGTTGTGAGCAAACTCTGCCCATGGTAATAGGTCTGACCAGTTGTTATAGTGGTCATAAATATAGCAACGTAGGAATTGCTCCAAGGACTGATTGGCTCGCTCTGCGGCCCCATTAGACTGCGGGTGATACGCAGAAGAGAAAGCAAACTGGATTCCCAACTGTGCACAAAAGGCTCGCCAGAACCGGGAGACAAACTGACTGGCCCTGTCCGAGACAATCACCTTGGGTAGCCCATGTATGCGAAAGATCTCCCAAGCAAAAATGGAAGCCAGTTCCTTAGAAGTAGGCAACTTCTTAAGTGGAATACAATGACACATCTTTGAGAACCAGTCAACCATCATAAGTATAACAGTGTTGCCTTGGGAGTTGGGCAACTCCACAATGAAATCCATTGACAGGTGGGTCCAGGGCCTCTCTCCATTGAGTATGGGTTGTAGGAGGCCCACTGGAAGGTGTTGTGGAGTCTTACTCTGAGCACACACGGAACAGACAGCTACGAAGGCAGTAACATCAGCCCGTAGACTAGGCCACCAGAATTGTTGGAAAATGGCCCAAATGAGTTGATTCTTCCCAGGATGACCAGCTGCCTTGGGAGAATGGTAACATTCAACAGCAGTAGGGAGACTCTCTGGGACAAAGCAGTGGTCACAAGTTTTCTCAGGAGGAGCATGGACCTGAGCAGCAAGAATTTTGCCACCCAAAGAAGAAGTAAGTGTGAACCGTAGCCAAGATACGATCAGGAGGAATCATAGGAACCAGAACCGACTCCGACTTGGAAGTGGAGGAAAATTGCTGTGACAAGGCATCAGCCCTTACATTCTTAGTACCGGGTAAGAATGAGACAATGTTATTAAAACTCAACAAGAAAAGAGCCCATCATGCCCTTCTGGGAGAGAGGCGCTTTGCCTCAGACAAGAATGAGATTCTTATGATCAGTAAGAATAAGAACTGGCACAGTGGTACCTTCAAGGAGATGTCTCCGTTCTTTCAGGGCTAAAATTATCGCCAACAGCTCTGTCGCCAATCTCATAATTGCACTCAGCAGGGGACAATTTCTTGGAAAAGTAGCCACAGGGATGCATAGTGCTCTCAGAGTTAGGACGTTGAGACAGAAGGGCGCCAACTCCAGTCTCAGAAGCATCAACTTCTAGGATAAAAGGCAACGTAGGATCAGGATGTGGCAGGTGCCAGGAGCAGAAACAAAAGCAGCTTTGAGAGTCTCAAAGGCCTTAATGGACTCCGGAGACCAACTCTGTGGGTTACCGTCCTTTCTGGTCATATCAGTCAGGGGCTTGACCAGAGATGAGAAGTTACAAATAAATTTCCGATAGTAGTTGGCATAGTCCAGGAAACGCTGCAGAGGACTAAACCTATGGGTCGAGGACACTGTAGGACTGCCGAAAGTTTCTCTGGGTCCTTCGAAAAACCAGCAGTGGAAATGGCATAGCCCAGGAATATAACCTGTTCACAATGGAACTCGCACTTCTCCAGTTTACAATAGAGATTGTTCTTTCTTAGTTTCTGAAGCCCACGACAGACATCTGTGTGGTGGCACTCCAGGGACTTGGAAAATATGAGGATATCATCTAGATAAACCACCACACATAACTGCAACAAATCTCGGAGGACATTGTTAATGAATTCCTGGGCGTTACAAAGGCCAAAAGGCATTACCAGGTACTCATAATGGCCTGTTCTGGTATTAAACGCAGTTTTCCACTCGTCGCCCTCCTTAATGCGCACGAGATTGTATGCCCCTCTCAAGTCAAGCTTTGTGAAAACCGTTGCTCCCTTGAGGAGATCAAATAACTCCTGTAATCAACAGAATCGGTTAGGCATTCTTAATCGTGACATGATTGACACCCCTATAATCAATACAAAGTCTCAGTTCACCGCTCTTCTTCTTCACAAAGAAGAAACCAGCACCAGCAGGAGATGAGGATTTGTGGATGAAACCTCAAGAGTGTGTATGCAACATACTCCTCCATGGCCTTATCCTCCAAGACCGACAAAGGGTAAACCCGGCCACGAGGAGGTATGGCACCAGGTTGAAGGTCAATTGTGCAATCATAAGACTGGTGTGGAGGCAAACTACCGGCTTGACCTTTGTCAAAAACATCTCTAAAATCACGGTACTCCTCCGGCAGGGATGAATGAATGAATGACTTATATAGCGCTACCTATACGAACTGAATCGCCTCTGGGGAGGATGAGAGTGAAGAGGTGCACAGGACCTTGGATACCTTCAGGAAGCATGTCTCACTGCATTGTGGTGACCAGGAGAGAACCTCAGCACAGAGCCAATCAAAAGAGGGGTTGTGCCTCTGTAACCAGGGATAACCAATAACCAGTGGAAACCTTGGTGAGAAAATAACTTGGAGTTGGATTATCTCATGGTGAAGAGTCCCTATAGCCATGGACAACGGAACAGTCTCATGAGTCACATGGGCAGGCTATAAAGGTCTCCCGTCAAGAGCCTCAATGGCAAGTGGAGTGTCACGCAGCTGCAGCAGAATTGAGTGCTTCAAAACAAATGCAGCATCAATGAACAGGCCTGCAGCCCCAGAGTCAATTAGAGCCTGTATCTCGATGGACGACTCAGCCCAAGAAAGGGTGACCGAAACCAGGGGCTTATCCTTCTGGATAACTGGGAATGAAACAACGCCACCTAAGGTCTGTCCATGACAGGACCTCAAGGTTCGGGCATTCCCTGGACGGGTTAGGACAAGACTTCAAAACGTGACCTGCCTGGCCACAATAAAGGCACAATCTCTCCCTCCTCCTAAAGGCTCTCTCATCCGCAAAGACGCGTGAAGCCCAGGTGCATGGGTTCATCTTCACTGACTGACTCGGTACCAGGAGGCATGGGAGGTGAGGGAGGCACGGGTGGGACTTCAAAGCTCAGAGGCAAACGTACAGGAGGCTTCCGCAAGCGCTCCTTAAAAGAAAGTCATTCTCTGAGTCTGGAGTCAATGAGGGTGGCAAACGAGATCAAGCTCTCCAGCTCAGTAGGTATATCTCAGGCTGCTATCTCATCCTTGATGGAATCCGAGACCATGAGAAAAAGCAGCCATGAGGGCCTCATTGTTCCAAGCAACCTCTGCTGCCAGATTATAGAATTTAATGGCGTAGTCGGCAACAGTTCTCGTACGCTGTTTGATGGACATGAGGCACTTGGCAGCAGAAGCGGAGCGTGCAGGAACGTCAAATACCCTTTTAAAGGAGACCGCAAGCTCAGGGTAACTCGAGACAACAGGTTTTTGCATTTCCCATAGAGGGTTAGCCCAGGCCAAGGCTCTCTCAGAAAGCAAAGATATCATGAAACCTACTTTGCTTCTGTCCGTGGGAAACACCTTGGGCAGCATCTTGAAGTATATCTCAACCTGATTGAGAAACCCTCTGCATTGAACGGGATCGCCCCCAAATCGCTGGGGAAGCGGAGCAGAAACAGACATACCTCTTATAGAGGTAATACTTGAGGCGGGTGCCTGCACAGAGACTGGCACAACAGCAGGGACGGCCAGCGACTCAGGTTGTACACTAGCAGCCACAGTGGGGGATTCCAGGTGAGCCGTGCGACTCAGGAGCATTTGTAACGCCATGGCAAACTGATCCATGCGGTGATCTTGCTCATCCAATCTGGAAAAAATAATACCAACAAGTGGATTGACTGTATCTTCTGAATTCATGGCCTTCGCCTTCTATCAGAAACCATGAATCAGCCCGAGACAGAAGTACAATTAAATCACACTTGGTTATTCATAAAAAATTAAAAAGGTAAATAGAGTAAGCGTAGTCAAAGCATAGCCAGAGTCCAGTAACCGGATCGAGTAGTCAGCCAGGCCAGAGTTCAATAACTAGATCTGTTATCGTCCAGGCCAGAAGTCGGGGATCCAAGTGGAGGAACAGCAAGCAGGATAAGGAACCAGAAGGGATGTCAGCAAGCCAGTCTTTAAACAGGTACGCAGGAGATGGTTTCTTGTGATGTGACCAAGGCGAAGGCAGAGATAAAGTGAGCTGGACGGCCTTAAGTAGGGACGAGCAAGATCAGGAACAGCTGGGTAACTGTGGAGAGACATGAGAGCTGGCAGCCTGACACATATCATCATATCTACAGGTGACTGCTTTAAAGGAACAACAATTTAAGAAACCGTTTACTATTTAAGCCAGGCATGTCCAAAGTCCGGCCCGCGGGCCAATCGCGGCCCGCAGTCCGGTTTTGAACGGCCCACCTGGTGTGCTGCGGGATCAGGGCTGTCAAATGAGCCGATCCCCGGCACTGTGTGAAGCTCCGTCGGCTTCAAAAGTGAAAGTAAAGTGCAGAGGAGTGTGCTGTGCTCTCTGCTTCCCCCTACAGTGCAGTACCCAGCTGAATGAGGAAATGGAATGGAAAGGTACTGTACTACAAGCTAGATTCGTTTTAAAAAGGCTTAATTTATGTGTATGTGTGTGTGTGTGCATGTGTGTCTGTATGTATGTATGTGTGTGCATGTGTGTCTGTATGTGTGCATGTGTGTCTGTATGTATATGTGTGCATGTCTGTCTGTATGTATGTGCATGTGTGTCTGTATGTATGTGCATGTGTGTCTGTATGTATGTGCATGTGTGTCTGTATGTATGTGCATGTGTGTCTGTATGTATGTGCATGTGTGTCTGTATGTGTGTCTGTATGTGTGTGTGTGCATGTCTGTCTGTATGTGTGTGTGTGCATGTCTGTCTGTATGTGTGTGTGTGCATGTCTGTCTGTATGTGTGTGTGTGCATGTCTGTCTGTATGTGTGTGTGTGCATGTCTGTCTGTATGTGTGTGTGTGCATGTCTGTCTGTATGTGTGTGTGTGCATGTCTGTCTGTATGTGTGTGTGTGCATGTCTGTCTGTATGTGTGTGTGTGCATGTCTGTCTGTATGTGTGTGTGTGCATGTCTGTCTGTAAGTGTGTGTGTGCATGTCTGTCTGTATGTGTGTGTGTGCATGTCTGTCTGTATGTGTGTGTGTGCATGTCTGTCTGTATGTGTGTGTGTGCATGTCTGTCTGTATGTGTGTGTGTGCATGTCTGTCTGTATGTGTGTGTGTGCATGTGTGTCTGTATGTATGTATGTGTGTGTGCATGTGTATCTGTATGTATGTGTTTCTGTATGTATGTGTGTCTGTGCATGTGTGTGCATGTCTGTATGTGTGTGCATGTCTGTCTGTATGTATGTGTGTCTGTGCATGTATGATTGCATGTGTGTGTGTGTCCATGTATGTCTGTATGTATGCGTATGTGCATGTGTGTCTGTATGTATGTGCGTGTATGTCTGTCTGTATGTGTGTGTGTGCATGTGTGTCTGTATGTATGTGTGTGTGCATGTGTATCTGTATGTATGTGTTTCTGTATGTATGTGTGTCTGTGCATGTGTGTGCATGTCTGTGTGTGTGTGTGTCTGTGCATGTATGATTGCATGTGTGTGTGTGTCCATGTATGTCTGTATGTATGCGTATGTGCATGTGTGTCTGTATGTATGTGCGTGTATGTCTGTCTGTATGTGTGTCTGTATGTATCTGTGTGCATGTATGTGTGTGTGTGTGTGTGTATGTATGTCTGTATGTATGTGCGTGTATGTCTGTATGTATGTCTGTATGTATGTATGTATGTATGTATGTATGTACGTGTGTGTGTGTGTGTGTGCATGTGTCTGTATGTATGTAAGTATATGCATGTGTCTGTATGTGTGTATGTCTGTGTGTATGTGTATGCATGTGTGTTACTTTTAATCCAGACCCCCCCCCCCCCATTCTTGTACCATCAGAACTGCTTTTGTGGTGCTTGTGTGTGTGATAGCAGCCAGGATTGCTGCTCCTCTGAAAAGCAATCCATATACAGATCGCTTTTTAGAGGCATTTGAAAGGTGGTAAAGAGGCATTATGTTGCCTCCTCACCACCTGTTTTAAGCCCGTAAATGTAGCATCACTATACCGCAACTGTGCAGTCCACACATTTGCGGGGTAGTTGCAGTGCAGGCCCATTCACCCTGAGCATACCTCCAGCTGCAGCCACAGCATGTGTACACCCCCAGCTGCTCCCTCTGCAGCTAAAGGGGAGAAGTTGGGGGTGGTAAAAACAGCTCAACCATGTAGTTTTACTGCCCCTCCAATAAGCCCTTGGCTCACATCTGCATGGCTGCATGCTGTGTGTAGGGCAGCCCATGCATTTCAATGGGCTTCCATACCCACAAAAATGCAGGGAAAGAAGTCCCAGAGCTTTTTTTTTTTTTTTTTTTATTGCGCTGCACCAAAAGCACCCCATGTTTCCAATGTGTGGGGTACCATTAAGACTTAACGGTACCCCTAAAGAACAGAGCATGCGTCTGTGTGTCGGGCAAACGAGCGCGACAAAGGCACAAGAATTTTTGTTGGGCCAGGTATGAGTGCTCGAATGACCGAATTTTAATGGTTCAAAGAATGTCAGGCAAAATGGTCGGCCCTCACACATGTTCACTTCATCGAATCTGGCCCTCTTTGAAAAAAGTTTGGACACCCCTGATTTAAGCATTGCCACCTATATGTATAGGGGTATATTTTACTTGCAAAGCTAGACACGTTTTTAAACTATTCTGAGGTTACTCTTCTTTTTTTTAAAGCAATAACTGTAGATTACCAAAGAATGTGCAAATTGCTAACTCGGTTCTTGTTGAAATTCTTTGCCAACCTCAGGAACAGGATCTGGTTTGGGTACATATGTACTAAATGTGCTTGAGGATGAATTCCCTGAAGTATACAGGTTTGTCACCTCTGTCTACCCATCAGCTGAAGATGATGTTATCACATCACCCTACAACAGTGTTTTAGCCATGAAGGAGCTTACTGAACATGCAGACTGTGTACTTCCCATTGAAAACCAAGTAAGAACCTTTACATTAGTATTTTTTTTTTTATTTTATTTTTTTTACAGACGAATATTAATAAAAAAAATTTTTAATTTTTTTTACTTTCTGCTATAAAACATATATAATAATAAAGAAATAAAAAATGAACTGCGCTCAGGAGTAAACAACTAAAAATAATCAAAAAACGAAATGGAGGCCCCAGCTCTAAGTGGGATACATACACTAAAATAGACTAGAGAAACATTTCTAAATCTACACCACAACCCCTGTTAACTGACCAAACAAATATGAATAATGAATAAATAAATATTTGATATGTAAATAAATGAATATAAATAATGAATAAATAGATAAATATTTGATATATAAAATTTACATTAATCTCACATAAATTGGTAAGGAAAAAATTGTAAGTCACAGTTCATCAGCCTAAAAGAAAAAACAGGGCTTATAAGACAGCGTCCTCTATAAATGTTCCTTTAAGGACACCACGGTGAATCCATACGAAACTGCAAACCAGTGCCCGTCACCGAGAAGTGGATGCGCTTACCAGATGGAAACCCAAATACAGCCTTGATAATGAATCATCTGTGTCTTTCTCCATACATCAGACGCTCATAGATCAGCTATCCACAATGTGTAGCGGCGTCATACAAATAACTCCCGCGATCAGCAATCCCAAATAACACTATCAGTGGCTCAAAAAGAAGATGCCCTCATAGTGTAGGCCAGAATGTATTCTGCTACATGTCTTTGGTAAGTGTATATTGTTTGGTTTGGTTTCTGTGAAAGTTAGTGTCTATAAACTATGGTGTTTGTATGTATGTATGTATGTATGTATGTATGTATATATTGGTTTTTGTTTAAACTATATACTACTTATGGCGGTGATCAGCAATTTTAGAATGGGACTGTGATAGGCCAGTGGGCAATCTGACACTGAGTGGGAAGAGACACTGACATCAGTAGTGACACTAATACAGTGATCAGTGCTAATACTTTGTATGTGAAAGACCAACACAAAGTGGCACATAATTGTGAAGTGGAAGGAAAATGATGATAAATGATTTTCACATATTTATTTGTAAAAAAAATTTAAAAAAAATCTGAAAGTGTGACGTGCATTTTGTATTCAGCCCCCTTTACTCTGCTACCCCTAACTAAAATCTAGTGGAATCACCAATTGCCTTCAGAAATCGCCTAATTAGTAAATAAAGTCTACCTGTGTGTAATTTAATCTTGGTATAATAACAGCTCTTCTGTGAATCCTTTAAAGGTTTGTTAGAGATCCTTAGTGAACAAACAGCATCATAAAGGCCAGCAGGGGCAGAGTGACAACTCATGGGCCCCCTGTGTCCCCACCCACACTCAAGCCCCACCTACATATTGCACTGCCCACATTACATTAGTTTGTCACAGAATTTCTCTACACTATATATTCAAAATAAATTTTAATTATAGAAAATAAAGAAAAATAAACTTACATTAAAAGTGCAACACTGGTACATTTCCAAAAATAAGGTTTTCATAAACTAACATAATATAACAGGTGCAACAAATGTCTTCTTAGCTGAACAGTTTTTAAAGGGGTTGTAATGTATTTTTTTTTAACAAACCTGTCATACTTACCTCCTCTGTGCAAGGGTTTTCTTTCATATAGCCACATCAACTGCCGGCAGGGATGCCATAGCACTTGTGGGCACCTCCCAGGGGTGGACTGACCCTCTCCTGGGTCCCCGGGCAGTGCCCGAATGGTCAGTCCACCCCTGAAAGCCAAGAAACACACCAGACAGGTCAGGGATAAAGTTGTGGAAAGTTTAAAGCAGGGATAGGTAAATAAAAATATCCCAAGCTTTGAACATCTTATGGAGCACTGTTTAATTCATCATCCAAAAACAGAAAGTGTATGGCACAACTGTAAACCTTTCCAAGACATGGCTGTCCACCTAAACTGACAGGCCGGCCAAGGAGAGCATTAATCATAGAATAACCAAGAGGCCCACAGTAACTCTGGTGGAGCTGCAGAGATCCACAGTTCAGGTGGGGGAATCTGTCCACAGGACAATTATTAGTTGTGCACTTCTCAAGAGTGGCAAGAAGAAAGCCATTGTTGAAAGAGCCATAAGAAGTCCAGTTTGCAAGAAGCCATGACACAGCAAACATATGGAAGAAGGTGTTCTGGTCAGATGAGATCAAAGTTGAACTTGTTGGCCTAAAAGCAAAATGCTATGTGTGGCGGTAAATTAACATTGCACATAACCCTGAACACAGCATCCCCCCACCATGAAACATGATGGTAACATGTTGTAGGGATTCTTTTCTTCAGTAGGGACAGGGAATCTGGTCAGAGTTGATGGGAAGATGGATGGAGCCAAATACAGGAAAATCTTAGAAGAAAACCTGTTAGAATCTGCAAAAGACTTGAGACTGGGGTTCACCTTCCACACGGACAATGACCCTAAACATACAGCCAAGGCTACAATGGAATGGTTAGAATGGCCCAGTCAAAGTCCAGACCTAAATGCCATTGAGAATCTATTGCAAGATTTGAAAATTGCTGTTCACAGACACTCTCCATCCATTCTGACAGAGCTTGAGCTATTTTGCAAAGAATAGGCACAAATTTCACTCTCTAGATGTGCAAAGCTGGTAGAGACATCCCCAAAAAGACTTGCAATTGTAATTGCAGCAAAAGGTGGTTCTACAAAGTATTGACTCAGGGGGGCTGAATACAAATGCACCCCACACTTTTCAGATATTTATTTGTAAAAAAAAGTTTCAAAACCATTTATCATTTTCCTTCCACTTCACAATTATGTGCCACTTTATGTTGGTCCATTTTGGTTGTAACATGACAAAATGTGGAAAATTTAAAGGGTTATGAATACTTTTTCAAGGCACTGTAGGTCCACATCTTGCCTAGCAGCCCAATCATGTTATTGGTATCAGATCTCCACAAGCCTTTGTGAGCTGACTGATGCTTGGGGCTCTTTTTTAATCTCTGCTGTTGGGTGAAAAGGCAAGTGCTGACTGAAACTAAAACAAATTACAGGTGTTGCCTCTTTGTTATGGAGAACCCAATAAGAGGCAACCTGTTAGTCAGGAACTGACTTGAGTTTAGGCTCAGACATGCAGTTATTTTATTTGTTCTATGTTATGGACTTGCAGTACAAACTTCTGCATTGGAACTGTTAGCTTGCTACATTGCAGAATAAACCTGCATGAACTGTTCTTGGGTTTTTCTGTCTGGTTTACCACTGCCACTATCAGTTGAGCCTGCAATATGCAACAATGGTGTAGTATATGCTACATGTTTTAAATAGAAAGTTAAGTCTACGCAAAGAGGCTTTACTGTTCTGAATACATGTTTCTTAAAAAGTATGTTTGGGAAAAAAAATAAAAACATACTGTACATCTCTGCAGTACTTGCACACTTCCCATGTTTTTGTTTCTTTAGCCACTTAAGGACCGGAAGAATTTTCCCCTTAAAGGGGTTGTAAACCCTCATGTTTTTTCACCTTAATGCATTCTATGCATTAAGGTGAAAAACCTTCTGTGGTGCTGCAGCCGCCTCAAGCCCCTGCTTTACTTACCTGACCCCGATCCTTCTCTGGCCGGGAACAAGCAGACCAGCTCTACCTGGTGTCTCGTGTCCTGATTGGATAGATTGATAGCAGCGCAGCCATTGGCTCCCGCTGCTGTCAATCAAATCTAATGATGTGGGGCTGAGTCCTGCATTCTGTGTGAATGGACACAGATACGGGACTCAGGAGCATGCCCACATGGGTGTCCACCAAGGCGAGCACTTCTCCTCCCACGTGGACACTCGATGTGGGAAAGAACCGCCGCCCAGGGACCTCAGAAGAGGTAGATCAGGGCCATTTTTTGTGCTACGGTACTGTGTCGTTTTAACTGACAATTGCGTGGTCGTACGACGCTGTACACAAACAAAATTTACGACACAAACACACACACCAACACACACACACAAATAAAGCTTTCTTTTGGTGGTATTTAAACACCTCTGGGGTTTTTATTTTTTGCGCTATTAACAAAGGCCTACAATTTTGGAAAAAAAAACAATATTTTATACTTCTCTCTTTTTTTTTTTTTACAGCGATTCACAGGAACGTATCAACCTGCCGCAGTATAATGATGGAGGCTGGTGGGCAAGTGGTTAAAAATGGTTCAAGAAAATCTAGCCAGAAATCTAGTGAGGTACTAACTTCCTGAGCTGCACTGAAATCCCAAGCAATGTTATCAGCCCTGCACAGATCTTCTTTGTGGATTGCAGGACACCGCTATCACGTTTTATGGAAATAAATATGGGGGCGTTCTGAAGTCCAGCAGGGGAGAACTGGGCAGGGCTGGCAACACTTTGTGGGATTTATTGCAAAAAGGCACTATTTTGTCAGCTCATAAAGGTCCTCTCATTGTTAACAGTCAGCAATCTCCTTTCTTAGTTATTTTTTGCTTTTAGCAGTAGCCTATGGTTGCCAGCATCCCTGTAATACATAGGCAAAGGAGAGGAACTCTCAAAAGTGGGACTTTAACGGCAACACAAGCTGATGCAGTAAACCATATGGGGACCACATTACTGGTGATCCACAATCTGTGGAAACGCTAATATAACCATTAAGTTGCATAAGTGGGAAGTTCATATTAAAAGCCTGTACCCCTCCCGATCGTGTTTTTATTTAATTGTTCTTTTGTCAAAATAAAGTTTTTTTTTTTGTTTTTTTTTTTGTCATTTTATACTAATAGTATATCAACAGAGTGTCTGTCTGTCAGTCTGTCTGTCTGTCTGTCTATTTACTGCATCAGATTGTGTTGCCACTAAAATCCCACTTTTGAGGGTTCCTCTCCTTTTTTTTTTTTTTTTGCCTTCATTGTTTGTAGCTCACTAAACTGATGGAATATGATATCCTGCACTTGTAGATTGTGATTGCTTTTTATCCATTCATGAGACAAGGCACCGTATTTATCGGTGTATAACACGCACCCCAATTATAGGAGGGACGTTTAAGGATAAAAATCTTACATTTTAAATAAAGAACTTTGAAGCAAAATTAGGGTCACAGCTCATCAATGCACCCTGCTCAGTGCCCATCTGCAGCCATTAACCACTTGAGATCCGCGCTATAGTCAAATGACGGCTACAGCGCGGATCTCGAATTCCGGGACGACGTCTATTGACGTCGTCCCCTTTAAGGGCTCCCCGCGCGCTCCCGGTCGCACGCATCGGGGAAAATCTGTGTTGGCCATGTCCCCTGGACACAGCCAATCACAGATCGCTGTAAACGGCCAATCACAGCGGCCGTTTACAGCGCGATCGCCGCCTCCAATGGGTGATGATCTCAAATGTAAACAAATGAGATCATCACCCATTGCCGAATCTGTCTCCTCACACAGCGATAGCGTGTGAGGAGAGAGATACTGTGAGTGGAGAAAAAAAGTGTTTTGTGCCATCTGTGCCCAGATCTACCCTGCCAGTGCCCATCTCTACCCCGCCTGTGCCCATCTGTGCACCGCCAGTGCCTGCCAGTGCCCATCTGTGCACCGCCAGTGCCCGTCAGTGCCGCCTCAGCAGTGCCCATCTGTGCCGCCTCAGCAGTGCCCATCTGTGCCCATCTGCTGCCTCATCAGTGCACATCTGCAATAAATCTGCACATCTGTGCAATAAATCAGTGCACATCTGTGCTGACCCATCAGTGCCCATCTGTGCCGACTCAGCAGTGCCCATCTGTGCCGACTCAGCAGTGCCCATCTGTGCCGACTCAGCAGTGCCCATCTGTGCCGACTCAGCAGTGCCCATCTGTGCCGCCTCAGCAGTGCCCATCTGTGCAATAAATCTGCACATCTGTGCAATAAATCAGTGCACATCTGTGCCACCTCAAAAGCGCCCATCTGTATAATCAGTGCACATCTGTGCCGACTCATCAGTGCACATCTGTGCTGACTCATCAGTGCCCATCTGTGCCACCTCTATGCTGCTTCAACAGTACACATCTGTGCCACCTCATCAGTGCCCATCAGTGCAGGCTTAACCAGCAACCATGGCTAAACAAGTCTTTTCCGCCGAGGAGGCGTACCAAATTATTTCCAAGGCCGACGCGAGCAACGGGGAGCTCTCCTCTTCAGATTCCTTTTCAGATTCGGATTCTGAAGCCGACATAAATTATGAGCCAGTCCTCAGCAGTGAAACACTGACTGAATCCGAGGAGGAAGATATCCGGCCCATCAAACGAAGGCGTTCTAGTGAGGCAGTGCCGTCCACCAGCACCGCAGTGCCCTGGCAAGAAAGGCCAAGTACCAGTGGGGTGTCATCTCAGCCCCAAAGGGTTAGGAGCCATGCCGGCCTTCCCTATGCCCTTCAGAACCCCTTGTGGCTTCCTCCTAATTCAGGAGAGGCCAATGTTCCCCCTTTCACTGCCCAGCCAGGAGTCCAGGTGGACACGGAGAATTTTACCCCAATAGATTTTTTTAATTTAATTTTTACGGAGGATATGTTGTCGTCAATTGTGGCCCAGTGCAACCTGTATGCACAACAATTTATTTTGCAAAATCCGACCTCTTGTTATGCCCGTCCCTACGAATGGAGAGACCTAACGGTGGAGGAGTTCAAGGTTTTTTTAGGCCTCACATTTAACATGGGACTCAACAAAAAAAATCTATTGCGTACCTATTGGTCAACCCACCCCCTCCACCACTCACCGCTCTTTTCCGCGGTAATGCCCAGAACCAGGTATCAGATGATCCTGAGGTTCTTACATTTCAGCGACAGTTCCCAGTGCCTTCCACGAAATGATCCAAATTATGACCGGCTTTACAAAATTTGACCAATACTTAATTATTTTTCAGTAACATTCCCCAAATTGTTTACCCCGGACCAACACATATGTGTGGATGAGTCCCTTATTAAATTTAGCGGCAGGCTTAAAATGAAGCAATTTATGCCCAGCAAAAGGGCCCGCTATGGGGTGAAGGTCTACAAATTATGCGACCGAGCCACAGGGTACACATATTCATTCATAGTGTACGAAGGGAAGGACACCCAGCTGCAGCCCCCTAATTGTCCGGACTACTTGGGATCCAGCGGAAAAGTTGTTTGGGACCTCATATACCCCCTATTGGATAAAGGCTACCACCTGTATGTAGATAACTTCTACACATCTCTGCCCCTGTTCCACAACCTTCACCGGAAGAAGACGCCAGCATGTGGCACCGTAAAAAGGAATCGGAAGGGCTTTCCTCAAAGTCTTGTGAATAAGAAGCTGCAAAAAGGAGAAACCGCAAGTCTGAGAAACAAGGAGGTTCTGGCAGTGAAGTGGAGGGACAGAAGGGATGTGTATATGTTGTCTTCTATCCACAATGATACCTTCGTGGAAATCCCCAGAAGGAATGGCCCCGTAAAGAAACCAAAATGCATTTACGAATACAATTTGTTCATGGGGGGAGTTGACTTCAACGACCAAATGATGGAACCATATCTTGTCACAAGACGGACATACCATTGGTACAAAAAAGTAGCAATTTATTTTTTTCAATTGGCCATTTACAATTCCTATGTAATTTACCGCAACTCCACCCAAAACCCCAAATGTTTCTTTGGCTACCAGGAGGAAGTTTTCACTGCCCTTATTTTCCCAAACGGCCCACCGGAAAATATCCGATCAGATGTTATTAGTCGACTCTGCGAGCGCCACTTTCCCGATTAAAATCCTTCCCAAACCAACAGGCCAAAGACGTCAAAAAAGATGTAAGGTGTGTACCAGAGCAGGAGTCAGAAGAGACACATCTTATTATTGTGCAACCAGGCCTCTGCATAGGCGACTGTTTTCGGCGTTACCATACTTCAATAAATTTTTAGTGAAGTATGGTAAACATAATCCTCAGTTCCTGCCTTCATACACCTTCACACCCCTTATGCCACTGCCTGCTCTGTAACTGACCCTGGCTTGTTATTTGACCACTCTTATGCCTGCCGATTCTGTACATACCGCTGCCTGATGTGGAACTGACCCTGGACTGTTATTCGACCATGCTTCTGTCTAACGATTCTGTACATATCTCTGCCTGATCTGGAACTGAACTTGGACTGTTTGACCACGATATTTGCCTGCCTCTTGGACTGATCTTGTATTCTGCAACTGGACTAGTGGGATTCAACACGGGGTCTCACATATGTGAGGGGCTCCAGTATAGTTTTTCTGGAAGAAGAAAACAATTTTCTTTGTTTTCTTATTCCTAGATTAGGGTCTGGAGACTCGGAGGCTTCAAAGAGATTTGGGAGGGAGAAGCCTCTACCCCTATCCCCATTCTGTCCTGAACGAGGCTCTACTTCTGTCTGCTGCCTGTAGGACTTACTGCCGTAATGCCGCACTGACCACACCACAAGCCTACTACCAGGACCAATATTTTTGGCACTGCTGACATCTCTGCACTGACCCTGGACTGTAATATGGACAGTATCCCTGCCTGCTGCCTGAAAAACTGTGTTCGCTGTTGCTGACCAAGTCTCTGCCTGCTGCCTGGACCAGTGATATCCTCCTGTGGACAACTGCGCTTCTAAAACCACAGGTAATCTTTTCTTTACCCTTTGCTCAGCATAATGTATTTGGGGGTGTAATTCTTGGTATGTGCAGGCTATGTGTCCCTGGAACGCCGACGGTGTTCCTTGCATGTTGCGCCTCTGTATGTGGCCAGGCTGTGTAAACGTCTCACACATGTGGTATCGTTATACTCAGGAGGAGTAGGAGAATGTATTTTGGGGTGCTATTTTTGCTATGTAAATGCTATGCGTTGGAAATATCTTATAAACGGACAACTTTGTGTAAAAAAAAATAAAAATGCGTTTTCATTTTTTTCCACATTTTCCGAAAACTTCTGGAAAAAAATGAACCATTGAAAAGACTCATTATGCCTTATAGATTATACGTTGGGGTGTTAGCTTTCCAAAATGGGGTCATTTTCTGGACGTTTCCATTGCCCTGGTGTTCCAGGGCCTTCAAAACTGTAATAGGTGGTTGAGAAATGAAATGTGTAATTTATGCTCCTAGAATGCTTGAAGGTGCTACTTCAAAATTAGGCCTCTGTATGTGGTCAGGCTGTGTAAAAGTCTCACACATGTGGTATCGTTATACTCAGGAGGAGTAGGAGTATGTATTTTGGGGTGTTATTTGTGATATGCACATTCCGTGTGGGAGAAATAAGCTATTACAATGAAAATTTTGTGAAAAAAAAAAAATCGTAATTTTGCAAAGAATTGTGGGAAAAAATGACAACTTAAAATAACTCACCATGCCTCTTACTAAATACATTGGAATGTCTACTTTCCAAAAAGGGGTCATTTGGGGGGCATTTGTACTTTCCTGGCTTGTTAGGGTCTCAAGAATGGAGATAGGCCTTAGTACATCAGATGTGTCCTTTTTTTGCAAATATTTATGATTTGCACCATAGCTTGTAGACTCTATAAATTTCACACTGATCATATAATATGCAAAAATTTGGGTTATTTTTACCAAAGATGTGTAGTAGTATAAATTGTGGCCAAAATTTATGAAGAAAAATTGCTAATTTGCTAAATTTTGTCACAGAAACGAAGAAAAATTCATTTTTTTTCAAAATTTTCGGTCTTTTTTTCATTTATAGCGCAGAAAATTAAAAAACCGAGAGGTGATCAAATACCACCAAAAGAAAGCTCTATTGGTATGAAGAAAAGGATACTAAAATCATTTGGTTACAGTGTTGCATGACTGAGTAATTGTCATTCAAAATGTGAGAGCACTGAAAGCTGAAAATTGGTCTGGGACTGAGGGGGGTTTAAGTGCCCAGTAAGCAAGTGGTTAAATTGACCAACAATGCAGCCTGTTCAGTGCCCATCTGCAGCCTCACCTTTCCCATCATTGCTGCCTCGCCAGTGTTGGATTATCCCTGCTGTTTCCAAGGGAAGAGGAGGGGCAAGTGCCGCTGAATTACATAGAGCCGTGATCTCCTCTGTACCGGGCGCTCTGTCACTCACAGCCACGCCTCCTGGCCCTGCTCGTATGATAGACAGAACAGTGGCTAAATGCAGGGCCAGGAGGTGTGGCTGTGAGTGACGGAGCACTGGGTACACAGGAGATCATGGCTCTATGTAATTCATCGGTGCTCGCTCCTCTTCCTTCAGAGACAGCAGGGATCGGTGTATAACACACACCCACGATTTTCCCCTGATTTTCAAGGGGGGAAAAAGTGTGTGTTATATGCTGATAAATATGGTAAATCCTGAGAACATGTGTTTGTTATGTACTCCAACAAAGCAAGGAGTTTACTATATACTCTTGTCTATTTTCTTCTAGTTCTTGTTTTTGTTTTTTTGTATTGATCCATTATTTTTCTTTTAAGTCATTAGTTGACATTGTGAATAAAATTGTTCAGATGATGACAAATTCTGGAAAACTTGGAAGTGTAAAGCCAAATAGTCTTCTAATTTCCAATAAAGGTGGTGGAAAAGAAAATGAGAAACCATTTGATGCCATGAACAACATTGTAGCAAACCTGCTTTTAAATCTCACCAGGTAAACGCCTTTATTTTGCAATTCTATGGTTTTCTGTTATTAGGTTCAACCAAAGATCCAAGTACTTCTCTTGTATTGTATGCAAAATTTAAAGTAGAAGTTCAGCCTAAAACCAACTCTAAATTTTCTGGCAGCCACATTCTAAGACTAGGAAAGAATTAGAGTACAAACATGGACTTTATAGGCACACACACAGGTGTATATCAGGTAAAAAATTGAAAGCTTTTAATAGGATAAAGTTAAAACCATGGTATTACAAACACATTAAAAACTCGTATAGTTGAGTGACCTCAAGGACTCTCATACCACCTCTAATACGTGTGTGTGTGTTTTGTTTTTTGTTTATATATATATATATTAGGGCTGTGGAAATGAAAGATTAATTCCTCGATTAATCGTTAATTTTTTTGATTGGTACTCGCCTCTCCGCCGGCTTCAGGAAGTTCCGTCAGAGATCCGGTGACGTCAGGGACATCGACGTCATCGGTCTCCTCCCCCTTTTCCAAGTGTGTAAGGTGAGGTTAGGCGGAAGGTGGAGGGATTGTCATGCTACTGTGGAAAAAAAATGACACTGACTAATGCAGAGTTGCAATGCAAGGAAATCAGCTAAAAGTAGTTGGATCTGTATGTGCGTTATAATTGAAATTAGTTGATTAAACAAAGTTGATTAAAAATGTTCTATATATATATATATATATATATATATATATATATATATATATATATATATATATATATATATATAATAAATTATAATAAAAAAATCTCACAGCCGCGTACTAGAGGTGGTATGTGAGTCCTTGAGGATATATATATATTATAAAAAAAAAAAATGTTTTATGTGTTTGTATATAATGGTTTTAACTTTATCCTGTGTGCCTATAAAGTCCATGTTTCTACTCTAATTCTTTCCAAACTATATCAGGATGTTGACACACTGCTACTTGTGTATCCTCAATATCACCTTATGATGATACATGTAGTTCACACTTTTTTTGTTACATTCTAAGACTAATCTATCCATCCCTGTAAAGCAAAAATCATATACATACCTTTTCTGCATCTGCTTCGGTCCCACGCTGAGCTGTCAGAATGGCTTCTCTGTGTAGGCAGGTGCAGGAGAGACAGCAGACAACTGAAGTCCCATAGTAAGTCTATGGGTATCGTCACTTTCCCGGCATTTCCCAGACGTTCTCGGCTGTCTAAAGAGGACTGCTATTGGACTTTTCTTTTTATGACATTTTAATTTTCTTTCTTATGTTTTCTTTGCACGTGGAATATTTTATATATGGTCAATCAATAATTTTTTGTATTGAACGCCAAATTAATTGGTTAATTAATTACACTTTGGTATATACCATATTTTCCGGCGTATAAGACGACCTTTTACACTTAAAAAAACTGGGCAAAAAGGAGGGGTCATCTTATACGCCGGGTCAGCTGCTGGGATGCCTTCTGGATGTCCGGTAATACTGTATGTAGCTTCGGCTACATACAGTATATACCACTGAGCCAATCCCAGTGAGCGATGTATTCAAATGAATACAGAGCCTGCTCGGATTGGAGTAACAATCTCTACCAATCCGAGCAGGCTACACACAGTAGCCTGCTCGGATTGGCTTTGAGAGTGAGAGAGGCGCGGGCAGATGATGTTACAGCCTCTACCAATCCAAGCAGGCTTTGTATTCATTAATAGAATACATCGCTCGCCGTGATTGGCTCCAGCACCAGCAAGAAGGAAGAAGGAAATGGCTCCAGCAAGAACGAAGAAGAGGGATATGAAGCGTCAGAAGCCTCGGAATGGGGGGTCGTCTTAAACGGTGAGTACGGGCAAAACATTTTAAAAACCTGTACAGTTAGGGGGTCGTCTTATATGCCGGGTCGTCTTATACACCGGCAAATACGGTATATATTTCATTTTCACTGGTTTTGGTAATTAGTTTTGTGGGTTTGTTCCTTTTTAATAAGGAGGATATTCTTCACGAGACATTCTCCAATAGAAAAGATGTTTAAACACCTTTTGCATATTAACTTGCGTAGGTTTAGAAATGCATATATTTGGTAACTGAGTATTTTGCGTTCGACTAGTGTTGTTCACGTGTTTGTTATTATGTATGCTATGAATATAAAACAATTGCTCCGCGTTGCCAAAAACGCATAAAAATGAATTAACTTCCAATAAAGTGCAGCACAACCACCAACCTACTAAAATTACATAATAGAGAAATGTATAGTGATTATAATCTCCACATGAATAGTCCATTTATGCCCAAAAAGATATTGAATGTGACACTGTTATTTTAGAAATGTTTACATATTAGACACTATTGTCTTTTTCCTATACAGGTATATATGTTACCAAGTCTTAGTACTATTCATGTGGAGATTAACGTTATATAGTTCGCTATTATGTAATTTTAGTATGGTTGTGGGTGCACAGCACTTTATTGGAAGTTTTATGTATGCTATGAATATCTTCTCTGCTGTATAGTCTTATTTTAAGCTGCAAGCGATCATGATTTGTAAACTCCAACAATGCACTTGCTCATTTATTCCTGATTCCAGTTGCACGGTTCAAACGCTGACCATTTTTCTTCATTGCTTTCTAAATTATTAAAGTGTTACTAAACCCAGGACCCTGCATTCACTGCATCTGGTCTCCCACAGTACACAGAACATGGAAATGCAATTATTTTAGTAAATATAAACTGCTAAATACTATTTTTATTATTTTATTAGTAGTATATAGTCCTATGACTTCTATGAGTGTCTGATTAAAGCTGTTAGGAGGAGTTTTCATTCTCCCACGATTGCCCTATGAGAATGCAAGACCCCTGACCCTCTGTCTGGATAGTGCTTATTGGCCCTGTGCTAATCATATGCACTCTCCCCAAGAAAAAATACTCTCTAGCAACAAACCCCAAACTGAGCATGTGTAGCCTGACTCCAGTAACTCTATCTTACCTGGACCTGTTTTGGGGTCAGTGGAGGAAGGGGAAGATCAGAGAAGACAGGATCAAACAGCTTTCTTTCCCACAATGCAGAGGATTAATCCCTTAGGTTCCACAGTGAGTGTAACAAACATGCTTTACTGCATATACAGACTGATTTTTACTGTTATGTGTTTAGTAACACTTTAAAGCTGGCCATACATGAGACTTTTTTTTTTTTTTTTATTACTTGATTTACCCATCCACATACTCAAGGTGGATGGGGGAATACCTCCCGTTGCCCTATTGTATTTCAGAATACACTGATCAGCACCAGCAGAGCTGATCAAGAGATGCTTTCCCAATAGGCTAGTTGTACAACAGAACAGCTTGTGTACAACCAGGCTGCTCATACATGGATGAAATTTGGGCAGTCCCTGCTGAATTTCAATCTATGTATGGCTGGCCTAACTGAGATCGAATATGCAAATCAGATGTTCTGACCTCACTCTGTCTTTACTTGCTGCATGCTTGTTCCGGATCAGTGACTCAGAAAGTACTGAAACCACAAACAACTAGGAAACTGCTATTTTTAGCAGGAAGTTAGCAATAGCAATCCCTGTATTTTCCATGTGATCTTTTTAAAAAAAAGAAAAAATAGGACAATAAAAAGCTGCCAGAGATCCTAACCAATCCAATTCTATTCAAACAAAGATGTTTTAGCTTGAGTTGTACTTTAGCACTCTATGTGCAAATCCCAGCTCTGTCCCCATGGGTCATACTATTCATATATTAGCATTACTTATAATCCTATGCATATATAATATTTCATTGAGTTCAATTGTGAAAGAACTTAATAACGTTCTCCTAATAAAGTTCAAAAGTGCTTTCTTCATGGTGCAAGCAGTGCTCCAATTCTTCTGTGTGCATTAAAGTGCTCTTGTGCCCTCACTCGCCAACTTATGAGTTTTAATGTCAATACAGATGAGTCCACAAATTAGAAGAGATCTCCATAGTGTAATTCCATGTTATTAATAATGCACTAACCCCCGAAGGAGCTGCTGGTTATTTTTGGGCTCACCGTTACCTTCTTTTCTCCTTGTGGCATGTCTAGGGGATGTTCCGTGGTAAATAGCTCAGTAACTAGAGACTGACGACAGATCCACTTGAATGGATTTTATTTGCAAAACTCAGTCAATTAAACAGTCTTTCAACTTGAGATCAGAGGGTTGAAAAGGAAGTTCAGACACTCAAAGTCAAAAAAACTTTAAAGAAAATACTTGCTTTGACTGCATCCAGAGAATAGTCATTCGCAGCTGGATGAACTCAGGTTGGACAGTCCCTCTCTCACAAGGCCTAGCAGCCAACAAGGTGCTTACTGGGGAACAAAGTCTTTGTCACAGACGTTGTTGCAGAACATGTAAGGAAACTAAACTTTAGAACACTTGTAGGATACCTGGATCTTTCAGCCTGCTTGGCGATATCCACAAGACCGGATTCTCTCGGTTACTTCAGCCCTTCCAGGCTCTTGTTAAGAAAACCAACCCATACGTGGTGTTCTTCTAAAGAGTCCTCCCCTGGAATGCTCAAAGTACTCTGGGTCTCTCCCGAACCGGAGACTGCACCCAACCACCTTAGAATCCTCCTTTTTAGTTTCCTTGCCTCGGCCTAGGCAGCCCCGAGACATCAATGTCGGGTGGATCCGCACCCCAGGCCATAGCCTTCCTGGGGGCTGGTCAGGAGGACCAGGACCATGTAATCAGCACTTCATACTGGACCGGAACCCCCGAACCACGTGACGTCCGCATCTTAAATAACCTCTCCCAGAGGGCATAGCGAGAGGGCCATTCCCACTGACCTGGCTCCGAAAGAGAGTAACTTAAGCGTCTGACTAGACCCTAGTTCCACGCCTGCCACAAGAGACAGTGCCCCCTGTGGCCAGGCTGAACATCTCACAGTCCAGTCAGACTGATGCAGAGGTCCAATTTAGACAAGTAAAACCCAAACCAAACTGCAGTTTAGGTAAAGTTTTTAACTTTGAAAAACGCATAGCACGTGCTCTTCAGGAGCCGCCGCTACACATATATAAATTTCCACTCGCAAATCACAAAAAGCATGTAATGCCGATTTTGGGAACAAGCACAACGTCACCGGAAGATCCCGTCTAAAGCATTTCGCCTTCCCACTGGGGGTCTTCAGATTATTTTACTAGGAGAACTTTATTAATTTACATTATTTGGAGAATTTTAATAATTTCTTTCACATATGGACGCGATTAAATACTATATATGCATATGATTATAAGGATTGGTAATACATGAATTGTATGATCCACGGGGACAGCACTGGGATTTGCACATTTGACTTAAAAAGCGGAAATATTCCTTTATTCCAGCAGCAGCCCATTTACTAGTTGTAGGCACCTTTTGGACATCACTATAACGTGGGTACACAAATATTAGATGTACTTTAGCACTGTTATCCTGCCAGATGAAGGATCCTTAAGATGAAGGAACCACGTTTTTATATTTGCATGTAAAATTTTGAAAAATGGCTGAATGAGAAGCAATGCACGAGACAGCGACCGCAAATCACATTTAATGTCTTTGTTTTCTTCCTAGCTCTGCGAGATTTGAAGGGCAACTTAATATGGATCTAAATGAGATCACCATGAACTTGGTCCCCTTCCCTCATTTGCATTATTTGACCTCCAGCCTAACTCCTCTCTATACACTTGCTGATGTGAATATACCTACACGAAGGTGAGAGCTCTGAGGCTAGGGCTGTTAAATTGACCCATGCAATTCTTCTGTCTGTCCCATCTAACTGTGTATAGCAGTTGTTCTAAGGTCTTTATAGCTCCCTTACTCATGTCACAGCTTTCTAGCAAGGGAAAAGATGAAGTAGAGATTGGCGCTGTTCAAAAAACCTCAGTGAAAAAAATATATAAAAAAATACAAATATATATATATATATATATATAATAGAGTGTGTGTAGGAATACCAAAAGTGACAGTGGTGATAATTAGAAAGAGGTGGGGCGTAATGTTCATTAACTATGTTCTATATAGAGTTATATCCGCCAAATAGTGATAAAGTGAAAAATTTGAAACTTACACACATGTAAACATAATAATTGATAAATATTAAAAACGTGATAAGAACAATGTGTCCACCAACCACATATGGTGGTCTGCAAATAAATAAACATTAGATTGCTGCAAAATAATCAACATTGGTCTAAGATTGTGCATTGAAATGATCCATAAATAAATACTGAAAATATATATCAATCCAAAAGGTAACAAATGAAATAAATAACAAAGTCCATAAAGTGCTCTTGAGCCAGTGAAAAAAGCAACAACGCTGATATCATTCACTTTCCCAAGGTGATCACAGCAAGCGTTTGTTTATCCGTGCTCCTAATGTGATTGCACTCACCGGAATATTCCCCCCCTCCTGGGGTCTGAAGCTTTCACAGTATATGCCACTGTGTAGCACTTAAGTGGCTTTCCCCTCCACGTTACTTTTTTTAAAAAGCTCCCATCATGCATCAAGTGCCATAAAAAAAAAAGAGAAATCCCAAACAGAGTAGTACGGTATTAAATTATTAATTGAACCGGTACTCACATTTAATTAGATCAAAAAGAGCCTATAATGCTGACACTGGCATCTGTGCCCGGAAGTGATACAGAAACGTGTGATAGCCCCTCCCTACGCGTTTCGTCACTCTGACGTCATCTGGAGTGTGCATACACGCTTACCTCATTTCCTTTTTATATACCATTGTACCAGCGTAATTATGGTGGCCATTTTGGGTGTGCTCTTGAAGACTATGCCGCGCTGCCATGATTAACAAATGTTGAGCTTCCGAAAGCTATAAACCACCACAGTGATTACACCGCCGTAATTCTATATCGCTTGGGCTCTCTAGCAATCCCTACATCACCGCTGGGAAAGCTCAGTCTGGAAATTAAAGAGATCTGCTCCCCCCCACCCACAAAAAATTTTAAGTCAGCAGCTACAAATAATGCAGCTGCTGACTTTTAATATGTGGACAACTTACCTGTCCAGGGAGCCTGCGATTGTCCGCACCCCAGCCAATCTTCGGATGTCGCCTGTCGGGTGCAGCCACTGCCATTGCCGGTAAGGGAACCCGGCAGTGAAGCCTTTCGGGCTCGCAGCCAGTTCCCTACTGCTCATATGTGAAGTGTGCTGTGCTATCTAATTGGTGCGGAGGAAGGAGGAGGGGGCCTGTCAAACATTCTCTCCCCAGGACCCCCCCCCCCCCCCCCCACACACACACACACACACACACACACACACACACACACACACCTTGAAAGGTGCCAAATGAGACGAAAAGCGGAAGTTCTACTTTTGGGTGGAACTCCCACTTTAAGCCTGGTACACACTAGCCGAATATCTGCCGGTATCGGCCTCTTCAACCGAAACAGACCAACATTTTTGGCTCATGTGTACAGCCGTCTTCTGTCAAATGGGCATGCTGGAAAACCGGTATCCGATCAGCACTGGCAGCCAGTGCTGACTGGCGTGTTCTGGCATGGTCTAAAAACAAAGTAGCTCAGCAGGGAGATCGCTGGGTCAACATTGCATAGTTAGTACAGCAAGCTCCTCGGTTTGTTTTTGTTCAGCCCGCTGGGATAGTGTGTACCAGGCGTTAGACTTTTTTAAAGGGTAAAGTAAAATGTTGTTTTCTCTCTCCTGATACATTTATATAACCTGTAATAATTACAGCCAATAGGGAAAGCAGGGATAACAGAAGATAAACTTTAAGTGGATTTTTACAGCTACACAAGTACATTTTTAAGTTACCTCTGATCAGTGAAAACTGTCATTTCACATATTTCTGGGTATTTGTTTTCTAGGTTTTTGTTTTTTGTGACCTAAAGTGATGAGACATCAAAAATTTTACAGCACTCATCAGAGCAGCAGCCCAAACATTTTTTTTCTAGTGGGCACACCTGTTCTGGTTATCTAAGCAGGAATTTTTTTTCTTCTCCTTTCCTCTTTCTCCAAAACAGTAAAGGGAATTTCTCAAATGAGACATGTACAGAAGTTTTTTAACCACTCCCTACTCTATTCAAAACAAGAAAATAAGCTAATTATTATAGATTTAATATTGGCAAATAGGTTGCTCTTGAAACCACAGTTGTATGCATGTATCACAAGCAGTTGCCAATACCTTGAGTAGATTAACATACATTAGAACAACTTTATTAGACAAAGGGTAGCAATTATGGAGACCATAATTGTATATGTGCCTGTAGGAATCTGTAAAACAAAGTGGTAAAAGAGAGAAGTGCCACTATCTCAGTGTAGTATTTTTATTCAATAGTAGGTATAAAAACGAATGCACTCGCATAAGTAAATTTAAGCAATTGCATGTCAAGACTGTCCAGCAGGTAGCAGGGCATCTCTCCAAGAGCACACAGTAAGTGTATGATAAAGGCCCTGGATATGGTGCCCTAGGAAGCCAGAGACTGCAGGTTGGTGTTGTCCCTGGACTGCACTGCTGATGATGACACGTGTAATTTGAGGAGCGTGGCAACATGTTCCTGGTCAAAGCTGCCCCTTTGTCAGGACTACACTATAAGCTTAAATAGAACAAGTTGCGGGTGCTATATTTTTGATTGAATGGCAACTCACAACAGTAACGATGTACTTGCACCATCTTTAAAGCGGTATAACAAGCATCCATCAGTTTTACTTGGGGGGGACGTTGGAGCCATATTACCATAGGCTTAAATTGCCATATTTTTGGTTGGATGACATTTACAGTAGCGCTATACCAGCACAATTTTTAGAATGGAATGCCGAGCAGCCATCTTTCCTAGGGGAGGAAAAATACACAGGAGTCATATATTACCAACTACTAATGCCGCGTACACACGATCGAATTGTCTGGCAAACTTAGTCCGCGGAAACGCATTTCACCGGACAATCCGATCGTGTGTGGGCTGCAGCGGACTTTCTCAGCGTAAAGACTTGGGTTTTCAGCGGACAATACGTTCGTGAGTATGCTAGTCCGGCGGACTAAGAATGACGCATGCTCAGAAGCAAGTACGAGAAGGAAGCTATTGGCTACTGGCTATTGAACTTCCCTTTTCTAGTCCCGTCGTATGTGCTGTACGTCATCGCGCTAGCAAACGCCGGACTTTCTGTGTGACCGTGTGTCGCCAAGTCCGTTCGGTAGAAAGTCCGCCGGATTGTTTGCCGGACTAAGTATGCCGGACAATTCGATCGTGTGTAGGCGGCATTATTCTCACAGAGACATGCAGAAATTGCTACTTAAAAAAAAAAAGGCCGGCTACAAATCTCAAATAAATGGATAAATACGTATGAAAGATTATAATCTAAATATATTGCTGTCAAACAAAAGTTGGCTACATAAAAAGGCTTAACTCTCGATGCAAAACCACCAGTGATTTTGTATTGTAGAGAGTCTGAATAAATCAGAGTCAATCGTTCTTTGTTTGCAGTGTGCTTTATTTTTTATTTATTTATTTATTTTTATTTTTTTTTGGCTTTTCATATTTTGCACACTTGGGCTATTTATTGCATTTCCAGTAGGAGTCTGGCCTGTTTGTCTCACAAAATCAAAATTATATGAAATTGATATTTTGTTAAGTGTGTGTCTTCCTTTCCATGCAGTGTTATTAAGGTAAATACAAGATTAGGTACTACCCTTCTTGCCAGCAAGAGTTATGTCACCGGCATACCGGGGAACTAGATAAGAGGGTCTAGTGCTTTGTTGTATGATCACAGCAGAAGATCGCAATGTTTCAGAGCCACCCAGGACTCCTTTATCAGGCATGTGGCCTGATGTTCCTATCTTCTGCTGTGATGTTATCATACAATAAATTGTTGGACCCTCTTATGGAGTTCCCTGGTGTGCTGGTGACATATGTCTTGCTTTTGAAGCCTTTCTGGTCTCCATCCAGTGGTCGCTACAACACCCTTTCGCTCTTCAGCCATATTAAAGAATGTATGAGTATATTGCACTACCCTCCTTACTATACATGCTAAAGCCAGACATAGTTCCGCAGGAACCAAACGCATTTTGATTCATCTATGGGGGCAAGCTGGTTGTACAGAAGTCAATCTCTCAATCAGCCAGCCTGTTGGAAAAGCTTCCTCACTGTCAGAATACATTAGCTTAATGGGAGGGATTCCCCATCCCCCTCAAGTGTGTGGCTGGGGGAATCTATTTATTTTCTTTTGTTCAACCTGCTAGTTGAACAAAAAAAGTGAATCATGTATGGATGGACAACTTAAAGTGATACTAAAGGCCTTTTTTTACTTTAACAATAACAAGCATGCTATACTTGCCTGCTCTGTGCAGTGGTTTTGCACAGAGAAGCCCAGATCCTCCTCCTTCTCGGTTCTCTTAGCCCCTCCTCCTGTCGCATGCCCCCACAGAAAGCAGCTTGTTTTGGGGGCACCCGAGCCACAGCTCTGTGTGTTCATTCAGGCATGGAGCCATGGTTCAGCCCCGCCCCTTCTTTACTGATTGGCTCTCGCTGCTGTCAAAGTCAGTTAGCCAATGGCACTGCTGCTTTGTCTCAGCCAATCAGGAGGGAGAGTCCTGCGTGGCTTAGGCACTTGCTGGATCGAGATGGGGCTCAGGTAAGTTTCAGGGAGCTGCTGCACACTGAAGGTTTTTATCTTCATGCACAGAATGCATTAAGATGAAAAAAAATCTTCTACCTTTAGAACCACTTTAAGATCTTCCTCCCGGAGAGATTTAGGGTTTTTAAAGTGACCCTATCATGAGAGACCTATAGGGGTTGCTGTCATAAAAAAAAAACACTTGTTCAATGACTGTCTGCCATCAATACTTTTGTCACTTAACTGGAACAAACTTACTAAAAAGGAGTATAGGAAAAGACCCAGAATGCCTTACCTCCTATATGTTCCATCAGCACAATACCGGGGCAGCTAGCTTTTTCGGAAGGAACAGTCAGCAACAGCTGCCTCTGATTTTCTCATGCCAAGTTTCTCCTAATCGAGCTCTTTGCTTGCAAATTGATATGCCATTAAACAGGAAAAGGCTGCACTGAACAATTGTAGTAACATGGGGAACCCTTCTAAGACACATATAACAAAAAAAAAGTTAAATGAATGTTTGCACATTTATAGTATTTTTCTGTCATTTTGAGACTGCAGTACAACACCCAGTTTACTGTGATGATATTATGTTATTGATGTTGTTGTTTTTGCACAGGTTGGACCAAATGTTCTCTGATGCCTTTAACAAAGATCATCAGTTAATTCGAGCAGACCCGAAGCATAATCTTTACCTTGCCTGTGCTTTGATGGTGAGAGGAAATGTTCACATTTCTGACCTTCGCAGGAATATTGAAAGGTCGGTGTCAAATAATGCTCCAAAAAATAAATAAATTTTATTGGCTACAATAATAAATTATACTGGCAATTGAAATGAAATAACACTCAAGCACGAAACGCACCTAGCACTTAGGTAAGTTTAGGTGCGTCAGGCTTTTTTTTTTTTAAATTTCTGCCAAAACTATGCTGCTGCTAGACACACTGGCTGTGGGGTCTAAACGTCTCGCCTCTAAGCTCCTCTAAATGCCTATGTGTGCATTGACACACAGGCTAACACGCAGGGGGATTAAAGCTAGGGAAAAAAAAGAACCATCGCCTACGAGTAGCAGAAAGAAAGTCCAACGTACATGTGGCTTTAAAGTTCTAATTGGAGGTTTATTTTTTATTTATTTTCTAAATAGCAATTATGTCATACTTACTGCTCTGTGCAGTGGTTTTGCATAGAGCAGCCCAGGTCCCCCACCAGAGCTCCAGGCCCCTCCCCTCCTGCCTAGTGCACCTGAGCAGGCTCAGCCCTGCCCCCACTCTCTCCTCATTGGCTCACTGGCTGTGAATGATAGTAGCAGGAGCCAATGGCTACCACTGCTGTCTCAGCCACTGAGGAGGGAGAGCCAAAGGCTTTTGTGCACATCGCTGGATCGAGATGGGGCTCAGGTAAGTTTGGGGGGGGGGGGGGGGCTGGGGTTTCTGCTGCACACAGGTTTTTTACCTTCATGCATAAAATGCACTAAAGTAAAAAAAAAAAAAAAAAAAAACCTTGATCCTTTACAACCACTTTAACTACTTGGCGCCCACGGTATAGTGCCCTGCAGTTCTGCTAATCGGTGTCCATCAGTACCCATCAGCACTGCTAATTATTGCCACCTATCAGTGTCCTTCAGTGCTGCCTCATCAGCACACATCAGTGAAAGAGAAAAGTTACCTTTTTGCAAAATGTTTTAACAAAATATTAAAAAATTAACTGTATTGCTATAATGCAGAAACATACTTGCCTTCTTTTCACTACCCCACCATTCCAATTAGCCACTGAAAGTGAAAGGACAGGTGTGTGTGTGTGTGTGTGTGTGTGTGTGTGTGTGTGTGTGTGTGTGTGTGCGCTACAAGTCACTGAAGGCTGGAAGTGGCACATGAGTGAATAAAATCCATGTGTATGCTGGATAGGCATTAAAGAGGAAGTAAACCCTGATGGGTTTACTTCCTCTTTCATTCCCTGCAAAGGTAAAGCATAATGGACTACTATGCATCGCATTGTAGTCCATTATGTGTCACTTACCTGACACAGGAGCCAGCGAAGTCACCGCTGTCCCCTGTAGTCCGGCGCATCCATCTTCTCGGTGGGGTCTCGCAGCTCCGCCACTGTCATTCGGCGAAGCCGCGATGACGTCACTCCCGCGCATGCGCACGGGAGCCGACACGCGCGGCATCTTCGTCATTGACGATGCCGCGCTCAGTGCCTGTCTTCGGGCAAATATCTCCTAAACCGTATAGGTTTAGGAGATATTTCTTGGACCTACAGGTAAGCCTAGATTAAGGGTAAGGGTTTACAACCACTTTAAAGCAAATCTATTACTAAGTGGACAAGTATTTTTCTAAGGGCTGTGTAATGCAGTATGACTTCTCTGAGAAATCGCACCCGATCTTGAATTTGACCTGTCTGTTTTTTGACTGATGCCAGTATTGTCCTTATAACTAAAGCACACCCTGGCTTAGCTTTACATGCCTCAAAATACTATTTCAAAGAGCAGTACAAGTTCTAATTTAATGCAAACTAGGAGTACAGTAGAAGAGCCCTTGTTGGTACTTTTCATATGGCCAGTAAGGGGCAAGCTTGGCTTGTATTGGAAGAGTCAAGATTTACATATAAGCTCCATATCTGTGGATCCATTAATTGTTTCAGGTTAAATCATAATTTTTAAAGACCAACTCTCCTCCTCTGACCCGCTGTTGACTCACCGGCAGTCCCATTCACTTTAATGGGATGGCTGGTGATGTGGCAATGACACAACAAGGTGAGGGACATGGTGGCAGCAGGTGATTGGATGCCCGCTAACAGGCACTGCCATGATGGATCTGAAATGACAGGTGCTCTTTAAATGTGAGGACTTATTCTTGCTGGTAGTTGGAATATTTTAATATTTGCATACAAAATTAAGGTTTCCCATTTGGAATAAGCTGTCGGGTTAGTTAAACAGCGATATCAGAACCGATTCAGTCATACAGTTTGTAGTGTACATATATTTGCAAAACATTAGGATAAAGGAATATTCCTAAACTTTGTTTTATCTCCTGGTTACTGTGAAACTGAATGCATCGATACAGTGGATGTTCTCAGCTTGCAGCGCTTGGATTCATTGAATGAGTTTACTAAAAATTTAAATCTTGTAGACGATACAGCCTCATGCTAAATAACTAAGCTCCATTTCATGCTGAATAAACTAATGTATATTAAATAGAAAACTATCTTTTAGATTTTTACTCCAAAAGGATTTTATTATAAAAATGTATTTTATTAAAAAAAAAAAAATTATTAAATACATTTGATAAAAAAAACAAAACAAATATTTTTTATATAATTTCTTTTGTTTTTTTATTTAAAAAACAATCTTTTTTTTATTTATTTTTTATCCACCCTGGTTTTGTGTGTGTGTGTGTGTTGTTTAACATGCACTATTTAGTGCATTTTACATGTGTTTTTTTTTTAATGCACTTTCATGTGTTTTTTACCTGTCTTTTCATCCACTTCCATAGACATCGATGGGCTAGAAAATGGAGATAAATACAGATCATATTGGACATGCTTCATTTTTTACAACAGAGCGTGCAGATGTGAATCGCCTCATTGGAATCGATGTATTTTCATGATGCATGCATATTATTATGTGCTGCAAAATGCGCACACAGGCCCACAGGTGTGAACCCAGCCTTTAGGGCCAGTTCACACCACATGCAGTCCAATGTGTTTTTTTTTTTTTTTACATTAAAAATGCATGTAAAATAGGTTATATGGGTTTGAATGGCATAGTTCACACCAGTGCTTGCAGTATCTGTGCGTTCCAGAAAAAAAAAGTAGAACATGCATTTTTACTGCACTGGACTGTACTGGAACGCTGTATAATGCATCAAAAATGCACATGTCTTTAGTGCCGGTTCACACTAGTGCGATGCGAGAACCCTGCGAATCCAGTGCGGGTTCTCGCATCGCACCCGAATCGCACAGTGGTTCACACTGAGATCTTCGAACCGCTGCAGGTGTCAATGTAAAGTTAATGACACCCCCAGATTGGTCAGCAGATCACAGTGCAAACTGTGAAATTGTGCCTGAATCGGATCACATAAGTGTGAACACCCATGCAATCTGATTCCAGTGCAGACCAAAAAGGGGTCCTGCGAATGTGATGCGATTTGAGCCATAAGTTTGTTTGGCTGAAATCGCATCGCATAGACATCACATGTGATCTGAACAGCAATGTGGTGTGAGTCACATGCGATGTCTGGCATCGCACTAGTGTGAACCGGGCCTTAAAGTTAAGAAAAAGAGGGGGGAAAAAATGCACTGGACTGCACTACAAACGCACTGGAATGCTTCAAAAATGCACATGCAGAAAAGCATTTGGAATGCATCCGGACTGCGTTTTTATGGTGTGAACTGACCCTAAAGACAGTTGATTAACCACTTGTCGACCAGGTCACGCCGATGTATGTCTGCAAAGTGGCACAGGTGTGCAAAATGATGTACCCGCGTCATTGGCGGCTAGCTCAATATCCGCCGGTGGCACAGAGAGGCAGAACTGCAGGTGCCTATGTAAACAAGGCATTTCCCTGTTCTGCCTAGCAACATGACAGGGATATACTTCTCCCAGTGATCGGGAGCAGTGATCTGTCATGTTCTAGTGAGCCCACCCCCTACAGTTACACGCCCAGGGAACACACTTAATCCCTTGATTGCCCCCTAGTGTTTAACCCCTTCCCTGCCAGTGACATTTACACAGTAACCAGTGCATTTTTATAGCACCGATCGCTGTATAAATGCCAATGGTCCCAAAATAGTGTCAAAAGTGTCCGATCTGTCCTTTGCATTGTCAGTCACAATAAAAATTGCAGCCATTACCAAAATATATAATATATAAAAAAAAAATACAAATGCCATAAATCTTTACCCTATTTATGTAGATGCGATAACTTTTACGCAAACCAATATATGCTTATTTCGTTTTTTTGTTTTGTTTTTTTGGGGGGGATATTTATTATAGCAAAAAGTAAAAAATATAGCTTTTTTTTCCAAAATTGTTGCTCTTTTATTGTTTACAGTGCAAAACATAAAAACCGCAAGGGGAAATCAAATTCCACCAAAAGGAAGCTCTATTTGTGCGAAAAAAAGGATGTAAATTTTGTTTGGGTACAATATCGCACGACCGTAATTGTCAGTTAAATCAACACTGTGCCTTATCGCAAAAAGGGGCTTGGTCAGGAAGGGGGGAAATCCTTCCAGGGCTGAAGTGGTTAAAGGGGTTGTAAACCCTCAAGGTTTTTCACCTTAATGCAGCCCCCCTTTTACTTACCTGGGCCCCGTAATTCCCCCGGCTGGAATGAGCACACCAGCTCCGGCCGGTGTCTCGTGTCCTGATTGTATAAATAGCAGCAGAGCCATTGGCTCCCGCTACTGTCAATTAAATCCAATGACTCGAAGGGTGGGCCTGAGTCCTGTTGTCTGTGTCAATAGACGCAGCAGCAGGACTCGGGAGCATGCCCACATGTGTATCCCGAAGGAGAGCGCTTCTCCGACGGGACACTCGAGAAGAGGAGGAGCCACGAGCGCCACTGTGGGACCCCAGAAGGGGAGGATATGGGCCACTCTGCGCAAAACCAACCGCACAAAGCAGACAAGTATGATACGTATGTTATTTATTTATTTTTTTAAGCGGGTTTAGTAACTTAAGGCTAGTATAACATTTTTGTCAGTTTTTTGTAGATTTGAACACTTTATGGTTCAGATGGGAAAGTCCATTGTAATAGATTGTATGTGTGTGTATATTATAAAAATATATTTTTTCTTTTTTGCAGGCTGAAACCCTCACTACCATTTGTCTCTTGGAACCAAGAAGGGTGGAAAACTGGGATGTGTTCTGTCCCACCAGTTGGCCATTCTCATTCATTGCTGGCACTAGCCAATAACACATGTGTGAAGCCAACATTTATGGACCTGAGAGACCGGTTTAATAGGCTGTACAGAAAGAAGGTATGTATATTAATTATATGTTTTTTTGCACAAAATGCATATAGCGTATAATCGTATATAAATACATATATATTGTTTTCATTTTTAAAACATGTTTTATATAGGGTTAATTACTGGTAAGCTTTTCATTTTTGCAGGCTCATCTTCACCATTACCTACAAGTTGATGGCATGGAGCAGGGCTGTTTTTCAGAGGCTTTGACATCATTATCCTCATTAATAGAAGAGTATGACCAACTGGATGCCACCAAAGGCTTATATATGCCGAACCCTCCTCGGCTTAACATAGCAGTTTGACACTCCATTTTCTATCTTTTTTTTTTTTTTTCAACTTTTGTTATGAAATTGCAAAAAGTATTCTACAGTGGAAAATCTTCCAAAGATACATATGTACCAGAATGATCTGATACAAGCATGTTCTGTGAAAGTTGAGGAATGTAATAGAGGGGGTTGTCTTTACTAACTTGGCAAATTCCAGTAAGGAGGATTGGAACACCAATGACAACTCTTTTAGCAAGAGTAGCGCTTAAAGAAACTGTGAGATAAAGTTCAGCTATACAATTTTCAGGCGATTCTGCCTACTGGACTTCAGCTACAGTAAAATATCACTTTCGGTGAACTGTCTATAATTACGTTCTTTTTCTGTTCTTGGAATGGGGCCATACACTGTACGTGTGTTTATGCGAGTCCCAGCTTATACCTGAGTATAAAGTAGGCAAGTACAGCCATTCATGCCTATGAGCAGCTGTACGCAGAAGCCCATTCTCGGATAGGAGAAATACGCCCATATGTACGTTGCATAGGCTTCTTTGAAGTCTCGGACACATGTTGTTTGTTTTTTGTTTTTTTTGTTTTTTTTAATGATTCAGCCATGCAGACAGGTACTGTGGGCCTCCTTTCTTTATTATTGGTTTAGATATGTTGGGTTTTGATACTGGTTTGTTTTTATTTATTTTTTACATGAAGGGTAGGTAGAGTATTCACAGCCACTTGTACAAGAAAGAAGTATTCAGAATGTTTCAGTGGGTGCCTGTAAAAATACTGGAATTTTTCAGCTTAGAAGAGTTACTGAACCCTTCTATGTACACGAATGTCAGACGCAGGGCCTTACATGCTCAGAGTAGGACAATTCTTATAATGGTTTACCCCTCCATGGATGCTGTATGCCTGGTTTGGGGTCAACAGAAAGCATCTCTAAATATAGAGACATCAGGCTTGGTACCCACAATCAGACTCAGTAGTTGAGGCTTGGTAGTACAGTTTACAATACATCATGCCTTAATATTACAATTATTTTTTTAACACTATTGTGAAAGGTATTGTTAATTTTGAATAGTTTCACATGTATAAACTGGATTCTCTTTTTGATATTTAATAACCAAAAAAGTACATATTTTCGGAATGCAATTTGAACATGAAGTTGTGAAACACGTTTTACCTCAATGTAAAAAATACTTTAAGTTGTGACAAATAAGATTGTATTGTATAAAACTTATGTAATGGCTTTATTTTTATTATTAAATTCAAATAATTGAAAATACTGGTCTAAGGAGTCTGCTCTTTTGTATATTCTTATTAATGCAATTAGACCTGATCAGAGAGTATTTTGAAGTCATAAAGAGTTATTTGCTGTCTAAAATTATGTATGCATGGTTTTTGTGGGTTTATAACATTTGATTCTTTATTTTTATTTTTTTTAATCCACGGTAACCTTTATGAACCTAATAAGTAACACATAAATTCACAAAACATATACTAACACAATACATATGTACAAATAAAATGTATTTTAAGAACTGGCATGAAAAAATATGGGAGCTGACATCTCCTGAGAATGCTAGGTCTGGGTGTTGTGCTAATACTTTGGCTTTGATGCTTTTGATTTACTGACCTGTATCAAGTAAAAAATAACAAATTCTGGCTTTTCTCGTTTATTTGCAGCATGCTTACTCTTGGTCCATAACTTTACAGCCAGTCAGAACCAAGTAGCTAGCTGTTTCAGAAGTGTGTTAGCGTTGGTAGCTCCCATATTTCGTCAAAGGGTCTAGCTTAGTTAAGATAAAAACCACTAAAAACTAGAATTCCAGTCACGCCCCTAACTATTTCTAAAAATACTCCGCCCCCCCCCCCCCCCCCTCCTAACACCTATTTGAACTAACAAAAAGATGGATTTTAATGCATAAACACAAGGTGACACTATGGATACACAGGTAACAGTGTACCAACGTCCCAGTAATTGTTAGAAGAAAGTGAAATAAAGATATGGACTTTGTAGGCACACACGTATATTGTGTGCATTTACATATAATCTCTACATTTATATTCTTTTTACCTTCCAGTAAAGTTCAATTATATAAGTTACCCATTTTTATTAAGCAACGTGTAATATATCGTAAGCTAGTCAGTCAGCGCCATACAAAGTGCTATGTGCTAAATAAATAAGTATACAATTAAAATTGTTATGCAAGTATACAATTAATATAAATTTAACTAAATTTCTACAGCTGCTGAACACTTTCATTGTATCACACCACCGATTAAAATATTTATTGTATAAATAGTGCAGCACTGCTCACTCTCATGTGATTAATCAAATAAATAAACCGATCTAAACACAGTGAAAATATAATCAATAAATGTCCATGATAAAATGTACAAAAGTTCATACATACACACATATATATGTGTGTGTGTGTATATGTGTATATGTGTGTGTGTGTATATATATATATATATATATATATATATATATATATAAATCTCAATCCACTTTTCAATTTTTCTTGATTGTTGTGCATCAGTAATCCACCGCTGTGCATCTATCAGACTTCTCCAGTATTACAAAATATGTGCACACCAACAATGAACCACACAAGCTATGAATGGGAACTCCCTTCTTTCTACACTCCAATATCAGCTCTCCTGCTCCAGCCTGTTATATAAACAGCTCACAGACGAGACCTTTCCCTCGGGATACGGTCCGTATTCATGCAAATACAAATGCAGGAAACATAGTGCTTGCCATTTAAATCATTTATTTGGGTTACCCCTTTAAAATATTGCACTAACAAGGTTTAAAAAATATAAAAATCATTTGTCGCAGTGTTAAGGGGTGTCTGTTCGCTCACCACTCTGCAGGCGTGACGTCACAGACTCGGCTCCTTCCTACACGCGTATCGCCTCAATTTGGCTTTCTCAATTGTTGAGGTGAGCAGGCATAACAGTGTGGAGGTGTGCACGTGTTTTGTAATACTAGAAAAGTGCAATGGATACACAGTGGTGGATTACTGATGCACAACAATCAAGAAATTAGAAAAGTTGGGATTTTTTTTGTACTTTTTTTATTTACTATGGACATTTATTGATGATATTTTCACTGTGTTTATATGGGTTTATTTGATTAATCACATGAGAGCGTGCAACGCTGCACTATTTATATAATAAATCTAATATATATCGCCCCTATTTATGACCTGATACTAATTCAAAAATGTTAACTTTTTTTTTTGTGTGTGTCCCCAAGGGGGGGGGGGGGGGGTTGCTTCTTGCCCCCTGGCTCACCCTCTCTGGGCCACACACCCTCCTGGACCTCTTTCAAAGTGATAATTTTCATTGTTTATATCTGGTTATGTTTTTATGTTTCTTGTATGTCTCCCTCAGATCTACAACGACTGAACTTCAATGTGCACTTGTAGTGCACCGTGAATTTGCCTTTAGTAAATAAACCCCAATGTGTCTGCGCCCACTGCTCTCAACTAAATTTCAAGTTATAACTATATTATTATTATTATTATTATTATTGATTTATATAGCGCTAACAGTTTACGCAGCGCTTTACAATGTATAGGGGAGACAACACAATTACAGTACAATACAAAAGGTACAGGAGGGCCCTGCTCATAGAGCTTACATTCTAAAGGGAGGGGGTGGTGGTACAAAAGGTAAAAGCTGCAGAGAATGATTTGATGGGGGCGGCTCGGGGACAGTTAGGTGGGTGTGGGATAGGCTTCCCTGAATAAATGAGTTTTCAGGGAACTCTTAAAGGTGGACTATACAACTTGCATGTATCCCAAGTACTGGGAGAATATACAACCTTTTAGTACAGTAAGATAAAAATATATATATATTCCTGTTTTCAGTCAAAAGTTAGTAAAAGGGATTTAGGAAATGTTTTAAGGAATCAAAGCAGCTCACTAAAGAAAGCTGAAAATAGCATTGCTGGTGTTGAAGCCTTCCTGCTCCTAATAATTTTGGTTGTTATTGTTCATACTGCTTGGGTGAAAGTGTGAATTTGTAATTTTACATCAGTGAACTCTGACCTTCAGTATACAAAAGCAGGATATCTAGGGAACAGCTGGGGCAAGCTGCAAACCCTAATCATTAAAGCCCCAGAGTAGCTAATATCTGAGAAGAGGTTGTGGCTATACAACTTGCATGTTTAAAATAAGGATTCTCTATTACTTGGGACATTAGTGGGTTATAAAAAATATATATATATATATATATATATAATCTGTGTCTATAATGGTTTTAACCTTATGCAATTAGAAAACTATTTTTTTTTACAATTTATGCATGTGCCTACAAAGTCCATATCTTTATTTCACTTTATTCTAACAATTACTGGGACTTTGGCACACTGTTACCTGTGTATCCACAGTGTCACCCTGTGTTGAATCTTTAAAATCTATTTTTTTTTTTTGGTTAAATTACCAGGGTGGAAGCATCCATTAACTATTTAGGTGACCGTTTACCTATTTGTATTATCCACTGATACCCTTAGTGGTTCAGATTAATTTCAATATGGATTTGTAGGTAAAGCCTGGACAGGGTATATGATAGAGATCCAAACCTATTGTAATGTCAACACAGGGCAGGGAATAAGGATTAATCAGTACATGACTTAAATGAAACGACTGCTGAAAAAGAAGTCTAACCTGCTTTGGCACGTAGACTTCTTGCAGCAATATGTATGTGAAAACATTAGCCCCCTTGGATTGAGAATGCTATATCTTTTTCAAAATGTCAGTCCTGAATTTAAAATGGTCTTGGGAAAGAATATTGACACAGTGTAGTACAGAACTTATGAAGTTGCTTATTTCTCACTACCAGATTGAACTGACAAATCTTGATAAATGTATCCTATCTCTACAATTTACAAGTGAAAATCTGAAAACTCATACACAATTTACGAAGAAATGGCAGGAAGTCAAATATCACATCACTAAAATTTTCAAATATATCATCTTCAAAAAACAAAGTAAATTAATTAAAGATAGGATGGCTTTTGTGGAGGGGTTTGCATTGGCAAACTCAATTTCAACAGAGGGGACCCAGAAAATATAATCGTAGAAATCAACATCAGGGAAACTAATTTGGTATCACCAATGAGGATACAGAATCGGATTCATCTATGTCTACTCTTTCTTTGCAGTTACCCACAAGAGGCGGAACTACTACTGTGCACAACGACTCGGGTACACGTAAGAGAAATCATGGTGGAGGGCACTATACACCCTATTCTAAAAAGACCCGATAATATATAAATAAAGATATTAGACCTTTTGATCACTCACTACGCCAAGGTGCTACTTCTGATAATGGTGTTGGGCATATGTCACAAACAAAATATATGGGACCCACTGTTATAAAAGCATTACAAATTCTAAACACAGAAGTTCAGATGCACAATATCATCTGTTCCTCATCCACAGAATCTAACGAATATTCCACTCACTAGCACACAGACATCACCCGGATCTATGGACATAGTGTCAAATCCTAATGTCCCAAATGCACAAGCTACACCAAATGTATCTCCTGCTGTGCAGTTACAAAATGTTCAATTAATGCTCACATTAATCAGACAAGCACACAAACTTCAAGTTTTCCCTCACGCGGGCCCTACCTGTCTTAAACATAGAACTAGACATATTAAATCTTACTCCTTATAAATTCACTAGGCAAGAACTAGATGTGCTTAAATACAGACTTAGTTTTTGTCCCTCTCAAAAACTAGATATGAAGCAATCAAGGATGTCCACATGTTTATTAAAATTCTTACATGCAAGTTTATGTTCGATTAGGACCATTTGCGGTCCAAACAAGAATGAGTGCTTTCAGATAACATTAAGCATTTACGATGGAGGACTTTCGAACCCTCCAGGACCTTATGCCACTTCTAGATGAAAATACTGTAGCACATGCCACAACATCAGTCCCCCCCCCCCCCCCCCCCCAATAAATTGAAACCAAAATAAAAAAATTCCTCCATCTTACTACAAATCCCTAGTCCTGGGCATTTCTACGGAATGTAGTGAGTGAAATCAAGCGGCTCGATGACGCTCCCAAGGAGAGCAATTTGACACAGACACAGCGGCAGACCATTCTTAAATTACAGAATCATCCTGACCTAATAGTCAAGGCTGCATATAAGGGAGGAAATGTTATACTTGAACATCTTATCTAATTCCCATTGGTATCGTTGGATACCTACATCCTGCACTTCTTCTTTTAAAAATGAAAATTATCAAGATTTGTACAAATGTTCGGTCTCCCAGGGTGGAGACATTCTATGCACTACCTAAAGCACAACAAGAATCCCTTGTCACCCTCTGGTAGACTGATAATTTCAGGTATTGGATCTCTTACAGAGAACACGAGCAAACTGGTGGATTCAGCTTTAATGCCACATGTTATATCTTTACCATCGTACACCAAAGATGCATTGGATTTTCTTAAACAAATAGAAGGTATGGTGGTTCCTCCCAGCTCCCTGCTCGTGACCCTGGATGTGGAGGCCCTATACTCCAGCATCCCGCACGAGCAGGGTGTCAGGATGATTCGTACCTTCCTCTTTGAAGACGATCATTATCTTTGGAAATGTAATGAGTTCATTCTGAGGCTTCTTCTCTTCATACTGACTTATAATTGGTTCAGCTTTAAGGATTCCCACTACCTCCAGGTATGGGGGGTAACCATGGGCACTTGTGCACCGGCCTACGCCAACCTGTGCCTGGGGGGGGTGGGAACGCAATCTTTTTGCCAGTGACATTCTGTCCAGCTTTACAAAACGTATCCTTTATTGGATGCGTTACATCGATGACGTCTTCATTGTCCGGACAGATACTAGGGATTCACTTGATGAATTTATGAAATTGCTGAACCAAAACCAATACAACTTGAAATTCACTTACAACTGTGATAAATACAAAACTACCTTTCTTGACTTTACTATCTTTAAAGATAACTATCTGGCAACTGATCTATTCTGCAAAACAGTGGATAACGCGCTGTTGCATGCGGCTAGCGCATATCCACCAGCTCCAATACAAAGCATACCTTATGCTCAATATATCAGATTGCGGCGGAATTGTACACATCTAGCATATTTTCAAAAACAGGCCAAACTATCAAGTTTGCTATCTAGAGGATATAGTAGGTCTCTCCTATGACAAGCCTACAACAAGGCAGCATGCCAAATGAGTAATGAACTTTTATTTAAATCTGAAGTCCCTACCGTCAAACCGACAGTCAAGCTTGTCACAAGATTCTCATCCCAACATATTGAAATTCCTTTGGGAGGATCCAGTCTTAAACAAATATCTTGGCCAACATCCTGAAATAACCTTCACGCAAGCAAAATTGTTTTGTGACAAGCTTGTCTCTAGTCACTACACTGGGGGCAAAGATTGCCCCCCCCCCCCAACAACCTCAAGGTGTTTCAAGATGTGGGGGATGTACATTCTGCCCTTGGGTATTACTAGGTCAGGAATTTACACTTCCCAATAGTGAAACCTTTTACCCCAAATTTTCTGAAAGCTGTGACACGCAGGGTTTAGTTTACCTTATGCTCTGTAAATGTGGGGCCTTCTATGTGGGGAAGACGGCCAAACAACTGAGACAGAGGATAAATGACCATGTGTACTATTCAGGTAACGGCAAGATGCTTACACCAGTCAGTCAACATTTAGATCTCTATCATAAGTTTGATTCATCCTCAATCTCATTCTTTGTTTTGGCTATCGTCCCCAAAAACCCAAGAGGCGGAGAGTGGGACAAACTTATTCCCCAGCAAGAAAACCCTCTGGATTGAGCGTTTGGCTGCTATTTATCCCCCAGGACTGAATGAAACTCAGTCCTACAAACCCTTTCTTTAAATTGTCGTTGTGTCTGTCTCATTGCCTCTTTGGTTCTTCCATCATTGGTTGTGCTTGCTTTAGAATTAAGTTCATGATGTATGCAATGATTTATCGGTGCATCCTTTACGTTGTGTATTGTCATTTAGAGCGTGTCACCTTCCCTTCTGTGCATTTTGTTCCATTGGTCTCGCAATCTTTTTTCAAACCTACAATCATAGAGACTCAATATAGTTGAGTACAGCGTGATGCAACATGTCTCATCTGTTATTTTGCTTTCTGTATTATGTGCTATAAGGAATGTTTTATTTACGTTCCCCATTTCATTATATTTTATATGCATGTTGCTTTGTTTTTGTCCAGCAGGGTGGTGTGCCCACCTCTCGTGGTCCTTGGGTTAGCATTGAGGCTCCCTTTTGCTCCCCTTTATGGCCACCCAGCACCGCACACCTTGTCCCTTTTGTTTGTCTAGGTGTGCGGCAATTGGCGGGGCTGCTGGGGTTTTACTGCCCCTCCTTGGCCCGCCTCCGCTGCCGTCTCATTGGCCGTTCGTTGCCACGTGATGCATTTCTGGTCAGGACACACACAACAGACTTGCCCCAGCTCAATCAGTCAGGCAACGCTATCCATCCATGCAGACACATGACGGCGGTTCTCTTCTAGTCACTACTATTTTGTTCTTTTGAGGTAAGATCCGCTGGCTACATCTGGCGGATTTTGATCTCCTGATCCTTAGCCATGTTTACACTACTTGCAATACCATTCTGCTTTTTTCTCTTTGTTCTTTCCATGGCCAATAGGTGATCGGCCAATTGAGTCTAATACCTTTCCTCTGATTTTTGGACATCGCCATCTATCGGCCAAATATTGATGTCTACTTACCCATAACGCTGCTATAGACAATCTTCCCCCGTGTGTGCTTAATATTACCATTCCTTTTGGATGTTACATTTACCAGCATTATATAGTGTTGAACTCATGCCTATACTTGGCACATGGTAAGCGTTTTTTAAACATATATCCATGAGCATACCCCCTTTTTTCTTTCTCTATGGCCAGTTACAGTGGTGTGAAAAAGTGTTTGCCCCCTTCCTAATTTCCTGTTCCTTTGCATGTTTGTCACACTTAAGTGTTTCGGAACATCAAACCAATTTAAACAATAGTCAAGGACAACACAAGTAAACACAAAATGCAATTTGTAAATGAAGGTGTTTATTATTAAAGGTGAAAAAAAATCCAAACCATCATGGCCCTGTGTGAAAAAGTGATTGCCCCCCTTGTTAAAACATACTATAACTGTGGTTGTCCACACCTGAGTTCAATTTCTCTAGCCACACCCAGGCCTGATTATTGCCACACCTGTTCACAATCAAGGCATCACTTAAATAGGAGCTGCTTGACACAGTAAGGTCCACCAGAAGATCCTTAAAAGCTACACATCATGCCGAGACCCAAAGAAATTCAGGAACAATTGAGAAAGAAAGTAATTGAGATCTATCAGTCTGGAAAGGGTTATAAAGCCATTTCCAAAGCTTTGGGAATCCAGCGAACCACAGTGAGAGCCATTATCCACAAATGGCGAAGACATGGAACAGTGGTGAACCTTCCCAGGAGTGGCCGGCCGCCCAAAATTACCCCAAGAGCGCAGCGATGACTCATCCAAGAGGTCACAAAAGACCCCACAACAACGTCCAAGGAACTGCAGGCCTCACTTGCCTCAGTTAAGGTCAGCGTTCATGCCTCCACCATCAGGAAAAGACTGGGCAAAAATGGCCTGCATGGCAGAATTCCAAGGAGAAAACCACTGCTGAGCAAAAAGAACATCAAAGCTCGTCTCAATTTCTCCACAACACATCTTGATGATCCCCAAGACTTTTGGGACAACATTCTGTGGACCGATGAGACAAAAGTGGAACTCTTTGGAAGGTGTGTGTCCAAGTATATCTGGCGTAGAAGGAACACTGCATTTCATAAAAAGAACATTATACCAACAGTAAAATATGGTGGTGGTAGTGTGATGGTCTGGGGCTGTTTTGCTGCTTCAGGACCTGGAAGACTTGCCGTGATAAAAGGAACTATGAATTCTGCTGTCTATCAAGAGATCCTGAAGGAGAATGTCCGACCATCTGTTCGTGTACTCAAGCTGAAACGAACTTGGGTTCTGCAGCAGGACAATGATCCTAAACACACCAGCAAGTCCACCACCGAATGGCTGAAGAAAAACAAAATGAAGACTTTGGAGTGGCCTAGCCAAAGTCCTGACCTGAATCCTATTGAGATGTTGTGGTATGACCTTAAAAAGGCCGTTCATGCTCGAAAACCCTCTAATGTAACTGAATTAGGACAATTCTGCAAAGATGAGTGGGCCAAAATTCCTCCAGGACGCTGTAAAAGCCTCATTGCACGTTATCGCAAACGCTTGGTTGCAGTTGTTGCTGCTAAGGGTGGCTCAACCAGTTATTAGGTTTAGGGGGCAATCACTTTTTCACACAGGGCCATGATGGTTTGGATTTTTTTTCACCTTTAATAATAAACACCTTCATTTACAAATTGCATTTTGTGTTTACTTGTGTTGTCCTTGACTATTTAAATTGGTTTGATGTTCCGAAACACTTAAGTGTGACAAACATGCAAAGGAACAGGAAATTAGGAAGGGGGCAAACACTTTTTCACACCACTGTATATGATGCTTGTAGTTTGTGTATGTGTGCATGTGCATGTGACTGTGCATTTGTGCACATATATTGGTACTACACTTTTCTCTTTTTTCTTTACAGATTGGTATTTTTATACTGCCGTGATCACCTGCATTTACATTACCTTCCAGTAAAGTTCAATTATGTAACTACCCATTTTTATTAAGCAACATGTAATATATATAGCTCCTATTTTTTAATCGATACTATTTAAAAAATATGTTAACATGTGATATTTGTTTGTGTCCCCATAGGGGTTTTTTGCTTCTTGCCCCCTGGTGGTCACCCTCTGTGGGCCACACACCCTCCTGGACTCTTTTAAAGTAATCATTTTTCATTGTTTATATCTGGTTATGTTTTATGTTGGATATTATGATGTATTTTTTATTTATTTATATGATGCCTTTTTATACATCTATTAGATATGCAAGCTTCTGAGAGACCTCTTACTGCTACTCAACCACTTCACATATCTAATAACCACTGGCTGTATATTGTTATTACATGGTACTATCTTTGCACATTTTCTATGTGGTATTTATCTATTAGAGGTGATATTCGAATCTGTGAGATCACTCAAATATGTTTTTAATCTGTGTCTGTATATAATGGTTTTAACTTTATCTCATTTTAAAAAAAAATAGAATTTTTTACAATGTACGCGTGTGCCTACAAAGTCCATATCTTTATTTCACTTTCTTCTAACCCATTTGAACTAACCTAAGTAAGAAAAGATTGATATACTTATCTATTTTCAGGCCTTTTCTTACACAGATTAGTCAGAATAGGTGTTATCAGATGGAGCATTTATAAAAGTAGTTTGTTTGACTGGAATTCCACTTTAACTTCAACCATAAACCTAACAATATTCAATTTTGTCACATAATATTAAATATATATGATTTATATATTGCACACATAAGAAAAGTCAAAACTTGGCCAATAATAGTACTTTTACTCTTAAGTGAGTTAGCCAAGCAATTTGCCACAATTAGCTCTGCATTTTTCCCAGTGGTTCACTCTTTGATTTCCACATGCATTGACTCTGCACACTGATGTCACATAAATGACATCATTCTGTAATCCACCATGTTCTTCTAGAACCTATTAGTGTATTCATATCTGAATGATGAATGTATTATACCAGTATGTATTAACAGTGGCTCCCATATCTGAAATCCACATGTACTTAGCTGATAATACATTTTAAGTATTTTTCTACATATTTAAAAATAATTAAAAAGCAAAATGAGGAGCTTTTTTACATGAATAGATAAAACTAGATAACCTCCCCTTCTATTAAAATTAAAGTAGCTGAAACTGTTATTTCCAGCAGAGCTCTTTTAAAATAATAGGGTTGATTTACTAAAGGCAAATCTGCGGTGCACTACAAGTGCACTTGGAAGTGCAGTCACTGTAGATCTGAGGGGAATATCTGAAATAAGGGGAAACTCTGATGATTTCTATCATCCAATCATGTGCAAGCAAAAATACTGTTCTTTTTCTTTTCCTTGCATGTCTCCCTCAAATCTACAGCAACTGCACTTACAAGTGCACTTGTAGTGCACCGTGAATTTGCCTTTAGTAAATAAACCCCAATGTGTCTGCGCCCACTGCTCTCAACTAAATTTCATTGGTATCGTTGGATACCTACATCCTGCACTTCTTCTTTTAAAAATGAAAATTATCAAGATTTGTACAAATGTTCGGTCTCCCAGGGTGGAGACATTCTATGCACTACCTAAAGCACAACAAGAATCCCTTGTCACCCTCTGGTAGACTGATAATTTCAGGTATTGGATCTCTTACAGAGAACACGAGCAAACTGGTGGATTCAGCTTTAATGCCACATGTTATATCTTTACCATCGTACACCAAAGATGCATTGGATTTTCTTAAACAAATAGAAGGTATGGTCGTTCCTCCCAGCTCCCTGCTCGTGACCCTGGATGTGGAGGCCCTATACTCCAGCATCCCGCACGAGCAGGGTGTCAGGATGATTCGTACCTTCCTCTTTGAAGACGATCATTATCTTTGGAAATGTAATGAGTTCATTCTGAGGCTTCTTCTCTTCATACTGACTTATAATTGGTTCAGCTTTAAGGATTCCCACTACCTCCAGGTATGGGGGGTAACCATGGGCACTTGTGCACCGGCCTACGCCAATCTGTGCCTGGGGGGGGTGGGAACGCAATCTTTTTGCCAGTGACATTCTGTCCAGCTTTACAAAACGTATCCTTTATTGGATGCGTTACATCGATGACGTCTTCATTGTCCGGACAGATACTAGGGATTCACTTGATGAATTTATGAAATTGCTGAACCAAAACCAATACAACTTGAAATTCACTTACAACTGTGATAAATACAAAACTACCTTTCTTGACTTTACTATCTTTAAAGATAACTATCTGGCAACTGATCTATTCTGCAAAACAGTGGATAACGCGCTGTTGCATGCGGCTAGCGCATATCCACCAGCTCCAATACAAAGCATACCTTATGCTCAATATATCAGATTGCGGCGGAATTGTACACATCTAGCATATTTTCAAAAACAGGCCAAACTATCAAGTTTGCTATCTAGAGGATATAGTAGGTCTCTCCTATGACAAGCCTACAACAAGGCAGCATGCCAAATGAGTAATGAACTTTTATTTAAATCTGAAGTCCCTACCATCAAACCGACAGTCAAGCTTGTCACAAGATTCTCATCCCAACATATTGAAATTCCTTTGGGAGGATCCAGTCTTAAACAAATATCTTGGCCAACATCCTGAAATAACCTTCACGCAAGCAAAATTGTTTTGTGACAAGCTTGTCTCTAGTCACTACACTGGGGGCAAAGATTGCCCCCCCCCCCCAACAACCTCAAGGTGTTTCAAGATGTGGGGGATGTACATTCTGCCCTTGGGTATTACTAGGTCAGGAATTTACACTTCCCAATAGTGAAACCTTTTACCCCAAATTTTCTGAAAGCTGTGACACGCAGGGTTTAGTTTACCTTATGCTCTGTAAATGTGGGGCCTTCTATGTGGGGAAGACGGCCAAACAACTGAGACAGAGGATAAATGACCATGTGTACTATTCAGGTAACGGCAAGATGCTTACACCAGTCAGTCAACATTTAGATCTCTATCATAAGTTTGATTCATCCTCAATCTCATTCTTTGTTTTGGCTATCGTCCCCAAAAACCCAAGAGGCGGAGAGTGGGACAAACTTATTCCCCAGCAAGAAAACCCTCTGGATTGAGCGTTTGGCTGCTATTTATCCCCCAGGACTGAATGAAACTCAGTCCTACAAACCCTTTCTTTAAATTGTCGTTGTGTCTGTCTCATTGCCTCTTTGGTTCTTCCATCATTGGTTGTGCTTGCTTTAGAATTAAGTTCACGATGTATGCAATGATTTATCGGTGCATCCTTTACGTTGTGTATTGTCATTTAGAGCGTGTCACCTTCCCTTCTGTGCATTTTGTTCCATTGGTCTCGCAATCTTTTTTCAAACCTACAATCATAGAGACTCAATATAGTTGAGTACAGCGTGATGCAACATGTCTCATCTGTTATTTTGCTTTCTGTATTATGTGCTATAAGGAATGTTTTATTTACGTTCCCTATTTCATTATATTTTATATGCATGTTGCTTTGTTTTTGTCCAGCAGGGTGGTGTGCCCACCTCTCGTGGTCCTTGGGTTAGCATTGAGGCTCCCTTTTGCTCCCCTTTATGGCCACCCAGCGCCGCACACCTTGTCCCTTTTGTTTGTCTAGGTGTGCGGCAATTGGCGGGGCTGCTGGGGTTTTACTGCCCCTTCTTGGCCCGCCTCCGCTGCCGTCTCATTGGCCGTTCGTTGCCACGTGATGCATTTCTGGTCAGGACACACACAACAGACTTGCCCCAGCTCAATCAGTCAGGCAACGCTATCCATCCATGCAGACACATGACGGCGGTTCTCTTCTAGTCACTACTATTTTGTTCTTTTGAGGTAAGATCCGCTGGCTTCATCTGGCGGATTTTGATCTCCTGATCCTTAGCCATGTTTACACTACTTGCAATACCATTCTGCTTTTTTCTCTTTGTTCTTTCCATGGCCAATAGGTGATCGGCCAATTGAGTCTAATACCTTTTCTCTGATTTTTGGACATCGCCATCTATCGGCCAAATATTGATGTCTACTTACCCATAACGCTGCTATAGACAATCTTCCCCCGTGTGTGCTTAATATTACCATTCCTTTTGGATGTTACATTTACCAGCATTATATAGTGTTGAACTCATGCCTATACTTGGCACATGGTAAGCGTTTTTTAAACATATATCCATGAGCATACCCCCTTTTTTCTTTCTCTATGGCCAGTTATATGATGCTTGTAGTTTGTGTATGTGTGCATGTGCATGTGACTGTGCATTTGTGCACATATATTGGTACTACACTTTTCTCTTTTTTCTTTACAGATTGGTATTTTTATACTGCCGTGATCACCTGCATTTACATTACCTTCCAGTAAAGTTCAATTATGTAACTACCCATTTTTATTAAGCAACATGTAATATATATAGCTCCTATTTTTTAATCGATACTATTTAAAAAATATGTTAACATGTGATATTTGTTTGTGTCCCCATAGGGGTTTTTTGCTTCTTGCCCCCTGGTGGTCACCCTCTGTGGGCCACACACCCTCCTGGACTCTTTTAAAGTAATCATTTTTCATTGTTTATATCTGGTTATGTTTTATGTTGGATATTATGATGTATTTATTTTTTATTTATTTATATGATGCCTTTTTATACATCTATTAGATATGCAAGCTTCTGAGAGACCTCTTACTGCTACTCAACCACTTAACATATCTAATAACCACTGGCTGTATATTGTTATTACATGGTACTATCTTTGCACATTTTCTATGTGGTATTTATCTATTAGAGGTGATATTCGAATCTGTGAGATCACTCAAATATGTTTTTAATCTGTGTCTGTATATAATGGTTTTAACTTTATCTCATTTAAAAAAAAATAGAATTTTTTACAATGTACGCGTGTGCCTACAAAGTCCATATCTTTATTTCACTTTCATCTAACCCATTTGAACTAACCTAAGTAAGAAAAGATTGATATACTTATCTATTTTCAGGCCTTTTCTTACACAGATTAGTCAGAATAGGTGTTATCAGATGGAGCATTTATAAAAGTAGTTTGTTTGACTGGAATTCCACTTTAACTTCAACCATAAACCTAACAATATTCAATTTTGTCACATAATATTAAATATATATGATTTATATATTGCACACATAAGAAAAGTCAAAACTTGGCCAATAATAGTACTTTTACTCTTAAGTGAGTTAGCCAAGCAATTTGCCACAATTAGCTCTGCATTTTTCCCAGTGGTTCACTCTTTGATTTCCACATGCATTGACTCTGCACACTGATGTCACATAAATGACATCATTCTGTAATCCACCATGTTCTTCTAGAACCTATTAGTGTATTCATATCTGAATGATGAATGTATTATACCAGTATGTATTAACAGTGGCTCCCATATCTGAAATCCACATGTACTTAGCTGATAATACATTTTAAGTATTTTTCTACATATTTAAAAATAATTAAAAAGCAAAATGAGGAGCTTTTTTACATGAATAGATAAAACTAGATAACCTCCCCTTCTATTAAAATTAAAGTAGCTGAAACTGTTATTTCCAGCAGAGCTCTTTTAAAATAATAGGGTTGATTTACTAAAGGCAAATCTGCGGTGCACTACAAGTGCACTTGGAAGTGCAGTCACTGTAGATCTGAGGGGAATATCTGAAATAAGGGGAAACTCTGATGATTTCTATCATCCAATCATGTGCAAGCAAAAATACTGTTCTTTTTCTTTTCCTTGCATGTCTCCCTCAAATCTACAGCAACTGCACTTACAAGTGCACCGTGAATTTGCCTTTAGTAAATAAACCCCAATGTGTCTGCGCCCACTGCTCTCAACTAAATTTCAAGTTAACTGTACAGCTTACTTATATCCCAAGTACTGGGAGAATATACAACCTTTTAGTACAGTAAGAAAAAATATAAATAATATTGCCCAGGTTTTTGACAGGACGATATGTTTCAGATCAAATGTAATGCTTATTTTTTTCCAATTATGGTAGCCTGGCCTCAAAAACGTTGTTTTCAAAAACTTACGAAGGACAGATTTTGGGATATCCACAAAGACTTAACACAGCATTAACATTTACTTCAAAACATATACATGGGGCTAGGACTTTATGGGCACTGTATTCCTCAGGGGTCTATATATATATATATATATATATATATATATATATATATAATAATAATATATGGGTTTTCCACCAAGTGGACAGAAAATATATTCCTGTTTTCAGTCAAAACTCAGTAAAAGGGATTTAGGAAATGTTTTAAGGAATCACAGCAGCTCACTAAAGTCTATACAGCTGAAAATAGCACTACTGGTGTTGAAGCCTTCCTGCTCCTAATAATTTTGTCTGTTATTGTTCATACTGCTTGGGTGAAAGTGTGACTTTGTAATTTTACATCAGTGAACTCTGACCTTCAGTATACAAAAGCAGGATATCTAGGGAACAGCTGGGGACAAGATGCAAACCCTAATCATTAAAGACCCAGAGTAGCTAATATCTGAGAAGAGGCTGTGGCTATACAACTTACATTTTTAAAATAAGGATTCTCAATTACTTGGGACATTAGTGGGTTATAATATGTACTATGTATGTATGTGTGTGTATGTGTATGTATGTATATATATATATATATATATATATATATATATATATATATATATATATATATATTACAGGCAGTCCTCGAGTTATAAGCAGACCTCCAAACGCCGGCCACATGTGCTCCGTGCTGCTCCTGGATACCTCCGGACACATCCCACACTGCAGTACTACATGTACTGCATGGCCAGAAGAGCCCCAGATACACGCGCCCGGAACATCGTACATTCATGGATAGGCAGATGTTACACTTACAAATGTTCCAACCGGAAGTTACTTACAAATGCAGTGTTCCGACTTACGAACAAACCTACAGTCCTTATTATGTTCGTAACTCGGGGGCTGCATGTGTGTGTGTGTGTATGTATATGTATATATATATATATATATATATATATATATATATATATATATATTATAGGTCCAATGCGTAACAGGTTTCTGAGCAAACCAAAAAACTATGCTCAAATTCCATTTAAAATCATTTTGTCACTTGTTAAAATAAAATTAGTTTTGCGTGAATAAAAAAAACCTTTGCATTACTCAAATTAATTTTTTTGAAGCAAGAAAGTGTATGTGTAAATACTATAAATAGTATATTCTTACTAGAATTAAAAACTAGTTTAAATGTAAACTTTCCCTATAATTGCTATCACTAATGCCACTATTGTCTATATGGCCTCTTGCATACTGGACGTTATAAAAACATCAGTAACTTTAGCTGCAGAATGCTGCGTTAAAAACATGGGTTTTTTGCATAGTTTTTGCATTTGCGTTTTTTGTTTTTTTTTTAAGCAAAACTATCCTCCCACGAAAGCTTATGGCTCAAAAACGTTTTTAGAAACACGGAAGAGCCAAATTTTTCAGAGTTCAAGGGTTTTTCCAGTCAGAAAATTTCCCTGCCCAAAACTGCTGATAAAAGTCTATATGTGCATGGACACATAGAATCACATGCTGGGGAGTTTACTGGCTGTAGAAAAACTCTTGAAGCCAAAAACAGCAGCTGTGAAAACGTCCAGTGTACATATGGCCTATAGATTATTGTACAGTGCCTTGAAAAAGTATTCATATTCCTTTAAATTTTCCACATTTTGTCATGTTACAACCAAAAACTTAAATGTATATTATTGGGATTTTATGTGATAGACCAACACAAGGTGGCACATAATTGTAAAGTGGAAGGAAAATTATAAATGGTTTTCAAAATGTTTTACAAATAAATATGTGAAAAGTGGGGTGTGCATTTGTATTCAGCCCCCTTTATTCTGATACCCCTAACTAAAATCTAGTGGAACCAATTACCTTGAGAAGTTAGTAAATAGAGCACCTGTGTGTAATTTCATCTCAGTATAAATGCAGCTATTCTGTGAAGCCCTTAGAAGTTTGTTCGAAAACCTTAGTGAACAAACAGCATCATGAAGGCAAAGGAACGCACCAGACAGGTCAGGGATAAAGTTGTGGAGAATTTTAAAGCAGCATTAGGTTATATAAAAAATCCCAAGCTTTGAACATCTCATGGAGCACTGTTCAATCCATCATCTGAAAATGGAAAACGTATGGCACAACTGCAAACCTACCAAGGCATGGCCGTCCACCAAAACTGACAGGCCGGGCAAGGAGAGCATTAATCAGAGAAGCACCAAGAGGCCCATGGTAATTCTGGAGAAGCTGCAGAAATCCACAGCTGAGGTGGTATCCACAGGACAACTATTAGTCACGCACTCCACAAATCTGGCCTTTTATGGAAGAGTGGCAAGAAGATAGCCATTGTTGAAAGAAGTCCCGTTTAGCGTTTGTGAGAAGCCATGTGGAGGACATGGCAAACATGGAAAAGGGTGCTCTGGTTATATGAGACCAAAATTTTAGTTTTTGGCCTAAAAGCAAATGGCGTCTGTTTATGAAACTGTGAACAGCAGTGATCCCAAGGATCTCTGCTGATCTCAGCTCATAAACGATTTATGAAACAGAGCTGATCGGTGGAGAACATGTTCTCAGCCAATCTCCCCAAACTGAGAATCCATCATTGTCTGACACAGAAATGGCCAGTTTATGAAGCTTATGTTTATGTTTATGAAGCTTAAGTTTATGAAGTCAGCACTTCACTGACAATCTGTGTCAGAATTCACAGTTCCTGATTCACCAACTCAGAGGTGGTGAATCAGGGAGTGAAGAGAGAATCCGGAGGGAACTGAAGGGGAAGAAGGAATATTATTATTAGAGTCTGCAAAAGACTTGAGACCGGGGCAAGGGTTCACCTTCCAACAGGACAGCCCCCTAAACCTACAGCCATAGCTTCAATGGAATGGTCTGGATCAAAGCATATTCATGTGTTAGAATGGTAGAAAGATGTGAGGGATGAGTGTGAGATAATTATGACCCTGCAAAGGTACCATCTCATAGAAAACATATACCAAACTAATACAAAACAAAGTAGGACTTTACATGTACCTTGTAGGGTCTATTTTTAAAATATACAAAACTTTATTCTACACATACAAGTAGTTTGAGGACAGAACTGGTTAAAATCAGAGTTAGTTAAGTTGTCCAGGATGTTGTAGTCCTGGCTGAGAAATCCAAAGAGTTGGCCTATGCATTTTGAAGGGTGACCCGCTTCATCAGGGCCTCAGATCATAGTACAAATTATACATCTACTGTATACAGTAATGATACACAAACATGTTATTAACAACAAATACATATGATGGTTGAAAAAGTTTACATTGAATATTTCAACAGTGTTGACTAATAATTTCA
>NW_027507758.1:291351550-291566550 GCF_037356315.1 Lithobates pipiens
CTCAGCCATGGCATTGAAAATGGGTCATGGATGGGTATTCCAGCATGAAATGACACAAAACACACAGCCAAGGCAACAAAGAAGTGGCTCAAGAAGAAGCACATTAAGGTTCTTAAGTGGCCTAGCCAGTCTCCAGACCTTAATTCCATAGAAAATATGTGGAGGGAGCTGAAGGTTCAAGTTACCAAACGTCAGCCCAGAAACCTTAATAACTTGGAGAGGATCCGCAAAGAGGAGTGGGACAAAGTCCCTCCTGAGATGTGTGCAAACCTGGTGGCTAGCTACAAGAAACGTCTGGCCTCTGTGGTTACCATCAAGGGTTTTGCCACCAAGTACTAAGTCATGTTTTGCGTAGGGGGTCAAATACTTATTTCACTCATTAAAATGCAAATAAATGTATAACTTTTTTGAAATACGTTTTTTTGGATTTTTTTGTTGTTATTCTGTCTCTCACTGTTAAAATAAACCTACTATTAAAATTATACACTGATCATTTCTTTGTCAGTGGGCACCCATACAAAATCAGCAGGGGTTCAAATACATTTTTCCCTCACTCTATACCGTATATTATACGATCAGTCCCTGCCATAAGGCGCTTACAATGTAAGGTCCCTAACACATTCATACATACACATACTAGGGCCAGTTTAGACAGGATCCAATTAAAGTGGACTTTTACCCATAACAACTTGATATAAAACAATGTTCTTTAGCAAGGAAAACACATTCCACATTATATACATCGTGGATAATAATAATAATCATTTATAATTATGCTACCAAAATTAGGCTTGGTTCACACCTATGTGAAATCCGGCATCCAATTCGCATAGCAGGAGATTGTGACCGGCTCTTTATGGAGCCCATTTACATATCTCCACAGATAAAATCTGCGAATTGTATAGGAGCTCTGTGCATCTTTTATCCATTTCAGGTTTAAATTCAGGCCAAAGTTCGGGCTCAAATCAGACCTGAAATGGTGAATGAAGACGCACTGGACTCCCGCTGTGAGCAGCTGCGATCTCTAGTGAGAACCCAGCCATAGCGTGTGCTGTAAATTACCTCCAGCATTGCTCCTGTCTCTGTCATTTTGCTGAAACCCAGAGCCCCTGAACAGTAGTAAATCATAAAGCAGATCTAAACCCATTGATTTAACAGTTTCAAAGCAGTTTCCTGGAATGTTGGGATTGCTAACTCACATTTGCTTGTGTCCTCAACCAAACTGTCAAACCATCAAATGACTGGTGTCATAACTGATCACATATGTAGCACCATGGCAGTTGCAGAGCAAACAGAAGCAGCTTCCTTGGCTGTAAAAGATAGGAGGGTTTAATTCCAATTTAAGGCTGTCAGCAGATCGGCCTCTACAAAAAATTCCTAAAAATGGAGGGCAACTGAGCATGTGCACAGCAGGGTGAGGCAGTGACTTACTGTTTTTTAAACAGTATAGACATATATTTTTAATGTTTTACATAGCTATACCAGGGGGCCAGCCTGAAGTGATCTAGAAGGACTTGATTTTCTGACTAAAGTTTCACTTTAACCTACCCGCGTGTCTTTGGAGTGTGGGAGCAAACCAGAGTACCCGGAGGAAACCGACGCCTTATCATTAATATTAGTATACAGGATTTATAAAGCACCGACAGTTTGCGCAGCTCTTTACAATATGAGGGCAGGCAGTACAGTTACAATACAATTCAATACCCACTTAAACCCCGGACCAATATGCAGCTAAAGGACCAAGCCCCTTTTTGTGATTCGGCACTGCGTCGCTTTAATTGCACAGTCATGCGACATGGCTCCCAAACAAAATTGGCATCCTTTTTTCCCCACAAATAGAGCTTTCTTTTGGTGGTAGTTGATCCCCTTTGAGGTTTTTATTTTTTGCGCTATAAACAAAAATAGAGCGACAATTTTGAAAAAAATGCAATATTTTTTATTTTTTGCTATAATAAATATCCCCCAAAAATATATAAAAAAACATATTTTTCCTCAGTTTAGGCCGATACGTATTCTTCTACATATTTTTGGTAAAAAAAAATCGCAATAAGAGTTTATTGATTGGTTTTGCGCAAATGTTATAGCGACTACAAAATAGGGGATAGCTTTATGGCATTTTTATTAATCTTTTTTTTTTTTACTAGTAATGGCAGCGATCAGCGATTTTTATTGTGACTGCGACTTTTTGGCAGACACGTCAGACAATTTTGACACATTTTTGGGACCATTGGCATTAATACAGCGATCAGTGTGATTAAAAATGCACTGATTACTGTAAAAATGTCACTGGCAGTGAATGGGTTAACCACTAGGAAGCAGTGTACGGGTTAAGTGTGTGTGTGTTTTTTTTACTGTAGGGGGGTGTGGCTTGCGAGGTCACTGATTGTCTTTCCCTATGACAGGGAACAGACGATCAGTGACAGGCTCTCTAGGAAGCACGAGGAGAGTTTTTTTTACACTTACCTCTCCCCGTTCTTCAGCTCTGTGACCCGATCGCGGGACACCAGCGGTGATCGGGTCCGCGGGTCCCGCAGCCATGATCACGGAGCTCAGGACTGGGTGGCGAGTGCGCCAGTGGCAGCGTACGCGCGTGACCCACATCTGGGCACTTAAAGGGCAACGTACCTGTACATGCTTGTGCCCAGCCATGCCATTCTGCCGACGTATATCGGCGCGAGGCGGTCCTTAAGTGGATACAGGAGGAATCATAGGGCCCTGCTTGTTAGAGCTTACAATCTAAAGCTGGCCATGCATGGATCAAAATTTGGCTTGTTTAGCAGGAAGAGGACATATCTCGATACATGTATGGGCAGGCTGAGTTTAACCAAGTTGATCTGTTCATCAAATTGGGTACAATCAGCCTTTTTGGATTTTTCTACATGCAGTTACTGCCAGCGGCTGTAGGCGTTAGCAGTAACCATTGTATTTTGGCACCTGGAAAAGATCCCCACGCTCCCCCAGCAGAATACAATAGTGCTGCGGGCTGTAGGCATTCCCCTATCAACACTGACTATGTTGATGGGGGAATCAAGCAATTTTCTTTCTTTCCACCCATGGTGGAAAGAAAGACTATCAAGCAATTCAGGGGCTGCTTAAGAGGGAGGGTCAAACTTGCTTAAAGTAATCAGATCCAAGAGATTAAAAACCTGACCATGATGCTCAGGGAGCAAGAAGAAAAGTACTCGAAAATTTGGACTCCCTATTTCTTTTATAATGACCAAACTATGCTAGCTTCTCAACCATAGGCTGAGGGGAGATATCGTGACACTCTTTTTATTCCTATAGGTAAAAGGTTCCTCAGGGTACCCGGCCAGGGTAACGGTTGGTTTCTTCCCCTACCCACCCCATCCTCTACTTCTCTTTTTCCACTGCCCCCCTTTATTTTCCCCTCTCTCCCTATCCCTCTTGTCACCCATTCTCTTTTTATCTTTTCTATACAAGTATTATGGCGCTCATAAAAACACCCACCCGCCTATCACTATTTTTCAAGAAGTGAAAAACACTTAATAAACACAATATTTAAAAAACATATTTAAAAAACATCATTTTCACATTTACCATATCCCATGCACTCACACTCCCACACACACATCCTTTCCAACCCTCCCATACTTTTTCTGTTCTTAATATGTCAGCTATTTTGTATAACCCCTACTCATTTTCACTCTGCTCTGTGTGCATCATCCTGTGAAGTTTGCTGTGGACTGATTTATTTTTCATTTTTACTTTTTTTAGTATTAACACCATTTCAGCACACTTTCTCATGCTGATACACTTCTTCTGGGCCAGATATTGTATCCATTTATTTGCCGCCTCAGTGCCCGCATAGTGGATTTTGTCCCTGGCCCGCCCGGCGCCCACCGCTGTGCGTTGCATTTGACGCCTGGACTGGTGAGTCTGCCCTAACCAAACTATCTATCCATAACATAGTTTTATGTACTTACTATCTTAATTTATTGGTCAGTATATTATTTGTATAATTTTTATTTTATTTTATTTTTTATAGAAACTCTGTGGTAGCATCTGCTCCTGATGAGTGGGGAGATACCCACGAAACGCGTTGAGCTTTGTATTTTGATGCTCGGGCTATACCTGTATACGAAACCACATTCATAAGTTCCTAATTATTTATTTAGAAGTCCTTGACCATTTATTACAAATTTAACTTTGTTTATATTTATGGGATGCTTTTCTATCATGTGCATACATGTGTCGATGTCGGACATGCTGTCATGGGCACCATTCTGCCATATTACTTAACTAACCTATCTATTACTGTTATGTATGATTACATGTGGATACTATACCTTATGTCATATACTATGTTTTTTCTGTATCGTTATTTATATATATCATCAATTGGACTTATTTATAATGAGTAGTTCTTTTGAACATTCAATTAAATAAATTAATATGGTCCAATGAAATATCTTTGTTGTTTACTATCCAAGTGCTTCATTTAAAGTCCCAAACTTCCCTTTTTATATGCATATTTAAAAGGCATAATGATAATGCTGCAAGTAATAATGCTATAGGTGCAATCAGCACAAGAGGGGGAATGGAAAGGGATGGGGGGATGGGAGTGAAAGGGGCGGAAGTAAGGAGAGGACCCCTTCCTTAACTAGGTCTAAAATCCGACAGGGAAGGGGTTAATCACTCTCAGGGGGGTAAAAACTCTCAGGGGGGTAAAAGTACGGTCCAAACACGGCAGCCATCCAGTGGAAACTGAAACAGGTTCCCAATTAGCACTGTAAAGATAAGAGAGAGAGGCGCCTCTGAGTGTAGACTGTAAAATTCTTATTTAATGCACAGGTGGTTAAAAACACTCACATTAAGTAGTACATTAACAGGCAATGTAAAGATTCCAAACCGGAGAGAGACCCTCGATGTGTCATCTGTATCCCTTGCGCTGGGGGAGTCCTGTTGGCGTGTGTCCGCTCCTGGGGGCTGTATTAGATGTGCAGAGCCGGCCGATGTAGAGCAGTGAGCGTTAGTCCGAGGCCTGGAACGCACAAGGAACTCCGGGCGATGGGAGATGACGTCACAGGGGATGCAACGCGTTTCCTGAGCTGGCAAGACCGTGTATGACAGGACGGCTGCGCTCCTTTATCAATCTCGCTGGACACACGCCAACAGGACTCCCCCAGCGCAAGGGATACAGATGACACATCGAGGGTCTCCCTCCGGTTTGGAATCTTTACATTGCCTGTTAATGTACTACTTAATGTGAGTGTTTTTAACCACCTGTGCATTAAATAAGAATTTTACAGTCTACACTCAGAGGCGCCTCTCTCTCTTATCTTTTTATCTTTTCCACTGTGGTTTAGTTTAGTGTTGGCTTTTCCCCTTATGCTGCATAGCAAAACAAAAAAGGTTATGAGGAAACTGTATATTCCAGGGGTGTGTACGAAAAGCTCTTCTGAACACATATCAAATACTGTTTACACCAGAGACCTGTTTTGGTGTATAGTGTTTGCTGCCTTTCATGCTATGTATATACCGCTTCTCCTAAATAAAGAATAAAAAATAAAAGGGAGGGTCAAGTGTCACAAAAGTAGATATGTGTAGTACAGAATTTTTTTTCATTTTGGATTCATTCATTAAGTAAATAATTAATCGTTTTAGCATATTCATTATGTTAGAATCATTTTTTCCCAGAATTTGGTTTGTATATTTGGATTTGTTTTGTATATTCGTTGTTCCAAAGCAATTCGTATTTTCGGAAGTTATTTCGGAAGATTGGTTATATGCGTTTTAACATAGTAATTTGTTATTTCTGGGAATTACTTATGCATTCTAAATCGTCCCTGCTAGTCCAACCCACAAAGAGAAATGGAATGAGATGATTTCATAATATCGACTGGAGTCGCATGCATCTGAAAGTGATGAATGGAACAGAATTGCCGATTCGTTATGTTATTATTCAGAGATTTTGGTGGATCTACCTCCATCCAACCTAAGCACAATTAACCGTTTTCCGACCAGCTCAGGTATATTTATGGGGGCAGAATGGCTCCCCTGCGAGAAACCCCATATGGGTACGGGGTTCCTTTAGGAGCCACCAAAGAGTGCATGCACACCTGCTGCATGGCGGGGAACCCGTTGCGCGTGGCCAGCAGTCCCGATCACCGTCGGCCACGAGCGATCATGTGCATGAGTGCCAACACAGGGATTTGTGTGATATTTAAACACCCAAATCCCTGTACTGTCAGAGGAGAGGAGACATGTCACTTATTCCTAGTAAGTAGGAACAGCGATATGTCTCCTCTCCTACTCAGTTCTATCCCCATACAATTAGAACACACTGAGGGAACAGACTTTTTTTTTACAATTATTTTATTTATTCAAGAAACACAGTCAAAGACAGACAACTGGGCAATCACATTGTGTTATCTTACATCACATTACATGTATATGTTGTATACAGAAGCATTTTATTACATGCACAGGACAATATGACATTTTGTTGTCTGTGACGTCTCTTTCATTCTGTGTGATGGGTGCTTAAAGCATCATCAAGGTACTGGATGTGCACAAGGCAGGGAATAGACATTTAACCCCTTGATCGCCCCCTAGTGTTAACCCCTTCCCTACCAGTGTCATTTACACAGTAATCAGTGCTTTTTTATAGCACTGATCCCTGTATAAATGTCAGTGGTCCCAAAAAATGTGTCAATACCACTAAAAATCACAGATCACCGCCATTACTAGTAAAAAAAATAATAAAAAAATGCCATAAATCTTTCCCATAGTTTGTAGACGCTATAACTTTTGCGCAAACCAATCAATATACGCTTATTGCTAATTTTTTTTTACCAAAAATATGTAGAAGAATATATATTTGCCTAAACTGATGAAGAAATTTGTTTTTTAAAAACATTTTTTGGGGATATTTATTATAGCAAAAAGTAAAAAATATAGTTTTTTTTGCAAAAAATTTTTGTTCTTTTTTGTGTATAGTGCAAAAAATAAAAACTGCAGAGGTGATCAAATAGCACCAAAAGAAAGCTCTATTTGTGGAAAAAAAAGGACGCAAATTTACTTTGGGTACAGCATTGCGTGACCGTGCCATTACCAGGTAAAGTGACGCAGTGCCAAATTGTAAAAAGTGCTCTGGTCAGGAAGGGGGTAAAATCTTCTGGGGCTGAAGTGGTTAATAGGAATCATTTTATTTCAATTTTATACCTTACTGTATTTATTGCAATAAGTTTCCATTTCATAAGTAGTGCATTTATTCATAATAATCTAAAATGTTAATGCAAAAAAAAAATCACTGATTATCCAAGAGTCTATCACGCTGCTCTCATCTGAAGCATATATAATCATTTAATATGTTATTAAAGCAGAGCTTCACCCAAATGGGGAAGTTGCACTTTAAGGCCTCCTCCCTACCTCCTCTTTCACAAATTACACTTTTTTTGGGGGGGGAGCAGGTACCTAGATTTGACAGGCACCCGCTCCCACTCCCGCTTAGATCGCCATTTTTTTGCAGTGTGGCATGTGGCAGGACACATTATTCTGCTTAAAGAGGCCACTGCCATCAGGGAATACCATTTCAATGAAAGGGGGTACTTGGTCAACAACAATATTTAGGTAGGTGATACATACATGCCAGGTAACATCCACATGAATGGCATGACCTGCGGTTTCTCAGCAGAACGTTGCCCAAGCATCACTCTGCCCCTGCTGGCTTTTCTTCTTCCCAGACTGCAATCTGGTGCCATCTCTTCCCCTGGTAAGCGACCCACACGCACCAACCATCAACATGATGTAAAAGAAAACGTGATTAATCAGACCAGGCCACCTTCTTCCATTACTCTGTGGTGCAGTTCTGATACCCACATGCCCATGGTAGGCGCTTTTGGCTGAGGAAATGGGTTAGCATTGGCATCCTGACCAGTCTGCAGCTACGGAGCTCCATACGTAACAAAATGCGATGCCCACCTTTTCCGCTTTCAATACATAAACTTCAGGAACAACATGTTTACTTCCTGCCTAATAGATCCCACTGACTTTCAGATGCCATTGTAACAAGATAATGAATGTTATTCACTTAAAGCGGTTCTTCACCCTAAAGGGGAAGTTCCGCTAATCTGATCCCTCCCCCCCTCCGGTGCCACAATCGGCACCTTTCAGGGGGGAGGGGGGTGCAGTTACCTGGATAATCCAGGTAACTGCACCCACTTCCGGCCAGACCGCCGCAGACCCCCGCAGACGCCCACCCCCCCGTTGTGTTCTGGGAAACACACAGTTCCCAGAGACACAGCGGGGGACCATAAGAGACGCGCAGCGCGACTCGCGCATGCGCAGTAGGGAACCGGGCAGTGAAGCCGTCATGCATGGCATCCCAGTCTTAGTCTGTAGGGTTCAATATTGAGTTGGCCCACCCTTTGCAGCTATAACAGCTTCAACTCTTCTGGAAAGGCTGTCCACAAGGGTTAGGAGTGTGTCTATGGGAATATTTAACCATTCCTCTAGAAGCGAATTTGTGAGGTCAGGCACTGATTTGAACGAGAAGGCCTGGCTTGCAGTCTCTCCTCTTGTTCATCCCAAAGGCATTCTATCGGTTTGAGGTCAGGACAAAAGTGAAAGTGGTCACCAGAACAGAAGTAGAGGAGAAATCCTCCAACGCGGGCAATAGTTTTGGTGACCCTGTTATCACTTCCAATTCTGACTATGGAACAGGAATTGAAGGGAAAACCCCTCAATGGGTCACATGTAAAAACAGAAAGACTGCACAGCACCACCCAGGGGGTGGCCCCTTTGCCTATAACCCCTAACCCTGTTTCCTGCAGCTCAGTTTTTTTCTGCCTAGTGTAGGAGAAGGACCTGGCTCCCTGAGGGGACCATTGGTCCTGGGATTTTTTTCATTTTTTCTACAATTTTTTTGATCCTGTGATCTACTATAAACATCAAGCTGGATGAAAGGCTGGATAATATCTGGATAATATAGATCCTTGTAGTCTCTCCAGCCTGGCCACAGCCCCAGCGTGTGCAGACCCTAGCTATGCGCTGGGTAGACCATGACATGCCCCTTCTGCTCCAGGGGTGGCTGGTGAGCTGTATACTCCGGGGCACACATATGACTGGGCTACTGATGTCTGTGTTACAGTGTGCCATGGCCAGCAGACACCCTGTACTGCTCGGGTGATGAGTCTGTGGTGGAATGCATCCAGCAATCCCGACAGGAAGTGTAAGTATGGCTCTCCCTGCCTCAGCAGGATTGAGCAGCTGGGCATTGCCTGGGAGGTTGACTAGGTGGTCTCTCACTCTCCCTTTCCTCTCTCCCTATCCCTCATTCCCTCCTCCCCCTGCTGGGGCCGCTGTGTGACTGGGCATGAGATGTGGTGTATGTACCTAGGCCAGGGGTCCTCTGGGGGTGGAGCTCTGAACTTTGGCAGGGCTGCGCTGGCTGTTAGGGTTCGTTTATGCTTTTCTAACCCTTTTTCCTGCGCTATGAGGTGCCTGAGTTAATTTACCTCAGGAGAGGCTGCCGCTGAGGCCGCGGCCATTGTGCTGAGGCAGCAGCCATTTTCCTGTAGTCTATGCAGTGTATGGGCTGTTAGCCATTTTCTAGAAGGTTCTGCGGCCATTTTCTTGGTGATTTTTGTACAAGAACGGCCGGCGGCAATTTTCTTGTAGCCTCAGTGCGTTTTTACCTCTAGTGCTGGGTCTGTGTACCTCAGAACAGCACGATTTTCACTCTGAGCACTTTGTGACTGAAACAGGGCAGAGCGGTTCAGCGTCAGCACTTGGTTAGGGTGGTGAGTCGGAGGGGCAACCGGCTCACCTGCAAAAAATGTAACACCCCCTGCCCTCCGTCTTTTGGGGAGAGCTCTGATTCAGACTCGGGTGACTGGCGGCCCCTGTTCTGATGTGTGAGAGGATGCGGACCAGGACTGTTCAGACAATGAGAATGACAATGTGTCCGGGTTAGCGCAGGAAAAAGTGCTAGTGGGAGCACTTTTCACTGTGGTGCGGGATACCCTAAAAATACAGGATGCAGCAGGAACCCCTGCTAAGGTGGCGGTCCCTTTTGGGTCCCGCAAACCAGCCCGCACGCCTAAGGTGTTTCCATATTTTACTTATTTTGATAAGTTCATCTACAAGGAATGGGGAAGTCCGCAGCGGGCCTTTTCAGTCCCAAGAAGAATGGTGGTGCGCTACCCCTTTGAGGAGAGCCTCCTGAAAAAATGGACGTCTCCTCCGGTCGTTGACCCCCCCCCCCGGTATCCAGGGTAAATAAAGTAACCACGATTCCGGTAGAAGGGACTCCTGTCTTTAAGGACCCTGCTGACACGAGGGCTGAAGCAGTGTCCCGGTCCATGTTTACGGTAGTAGGGTAAGCGTTACGACCTGTGCTAGCGACGGCCTTGGTGTCGCAGACGCTTACTGAATGGGCAAAGTTGTTGCACCGTGAACTGGAGAATCAACAGTCTCCCCCGGTCTGTGTAGAGCTGGCAGACCAGTTGGTGTACAGCCTTAAGTATGTGATGCGGCCCTGGATACGGTCCCCCTGCTCTCTAGAGCATCAGTATCAGCAGTGGTGCTACGGCGCCTGATTTGGCGGAAATGCTGGTCTGGTGAGAGGCTTTTTGGAGCTTCGCTGGATGACATTATTAAAAATGTTACCGGTGGGAAGAGCACTTTGCTCCCACAGTCCAGGAAGGGTAAGGAGCCACGCCGTAGGCAAGGGCCCTCATTTACCGCTCAGAAACGGCTTTTTCGCCCGCCCGGGTCGGCAGGTAATCGTTCCCAGTCCGACAAGGTGCCTGCTAAAGGACAAAAGCGTTCCTGGTTTCGCAAGCCAAGCAAGTCTGCGAACAAAAATGTTACCGCATGAAGGTTTTCCCCCGGGGGTTGCCTTCAGGAGTTTGCAACTCGGTGGACCTCTCTACTGTCCGACCAGTGGGTCTGCAAACTGGTTTCATCGGGATACAAGATAGAGTTTCTTTCTTGTCCACCAAACAGATTTTTTCCCTCCAACCTACTTCTACTTGCAGCTCGTCGGGAAGCCCTGTTCGGGGCAGTACAGGACCTGCTACTGCGCGGGGTGATAGTACATGTACCGACGCTGGAAAGATTTCAGGGATTCTACTCCAATCTGTTTGTAGTCCCCAAAAAAGAAGTGGTATGGCCAATCCTGGACTTGAAGGCCCTCAACAGTTTTGTGAAAGTGCAAAGGTTCAGGATGGAATCAGTTCGCTCTGTGGTCACTGCACTCCATCAGGGGGACTTCCTGGCATTCCTGGATATCCAGCATGCATATTTACATGTACCCATATGCTCAGGCATCAGAGGTTTCTGCCATTTGCAGTCGGGGAAGGGCACTACCAGTTTGTGGCTCTCCCTTTTGGCCTGGCATCAGCACCGCGAGTCTTTACCAAAGTGTTAGCTCCAATTCCGGCGCTGTTAAAGCAACGTGGGATCGCAATCGTGGGTTACCTAGACGACCTCCTTCTGAGAGCAGCTTCCGCCTCAGAATTAAGGGAGGATGTAGCGATCACCATGCAGACTCTCTGGGAGTTTGGTTGGGTGCTGAACCTAAAGAAGTCGGTATTAGTGCCTGGAGTACCTGGGCTTGCTATTGGACTCCTCAGAAGCAAGAGTTTTTCTCCCTTCAGACAAGCTGCAGACTCTTCAAGCTGCAATGCAGTTGTTGATGAACCACAGGTGGTCATCGTGCTGTTCTGCATGTGCGTTCTGGGCCTCATGGTAGCCACTTTTGAGGGGGTACCGTTCCCTCAATTTCACACTTGAGTCTTGCAGAAGGAGATTTTGTCAAAATGGAACAAATCTCCATTATCCCTGGATTGTCAAATTCGGGTGAACCAGTTAGTCAGGGATTCTCTTCTCTGGTGGCTGAGGTCTCCGGCCCTTCAGTCCGGGAGATCGTTCCTTCCTCTCCATTGAACGGTGATCACAACGGATGCCAGCCTGACTGGTTGGGGGGGAGAACTGGGAGTGCAGTTTTGGTCGCTGGAAGAATCCCAACTACCGATCAATGTGCTCGAGCTTTGGGCCATCAGGCTTTGCCTCTCCACATGGTCAATGAGGCTACAAGGGCATCTGATCAGGATCCAGTCGGACAGCGCCACGGTGGTGGCGTACGTCAACCATCAAGGAGGAACAAGGAGCTCAGCTGCAGCACAGGAGGTCGCTTACATCCTCCAGTGGGCAGAGCGACACGTGCTGGCCCTGATGGCCATATACATCCCGGGTGTAGAAAACTGGCAGGCATACTACCTAAGTCGTTGGATGCTAGACCCAGGGGATTGGTCATTGCATCTGGAGGTATTCAGACTCCTTTGCCTAAGGTGGGGCACACCAGATGTGGACCTCTTGGCCTCTCGGCTCAATCGCAAGGTGCAGAGGTTTGTGTCCAGGACAAGAGACTCCTGGGTGAATGCGTCAGACGTGTTGGCAGCTCCATGGGGGCATTATTGGCTGATTTATGCCTTCCCCCCGGTCAAACTTCTACCACGTCTGCTGCGCAGAGTGGAGGCCGAGGGGATTCCAGCAATTCTGATTGCCCCAGATTAGCCTCGGCATCCTTGGTATGCCGACCTAGTACGACTGGTGACAGATGTTCCTTGGCGGCTACCGATGCGAGAAGACCTTTTATCGCAAGGTCCGATACTTCATCCTGCTTTACCGTCACTGGTTTTAATGGCATGGCTGTTGAAAAACAGGTGCTAAAAGACCGAGGTCTGTCAGACTCGGTAATTTCCACTATGCTGAGAGCACGGAAGTCTTATTCTCGGAAGATTTACCATAGTACATGGAAGGCTTACATCTCCATGTGTGAGGAGATGGGGTAGCGTCCGAGCACTTATTCCGTTTCCAGGATCCAGGGGCCTTATTAAAGGAGGCTCCCGGATTCTGATAAGCCCCCGACAACCAATGGCCAGGGTTGTCGGGAAGAGGCCCTTGTCCTCACCAACATGGGGACACAGTGCTTTAGGGTGGGGGGGCCACCGGGCCGCAGGGCAGGTCCACTCGTTTGGAAAGTCTGGCGGACATCCACTGGAAAGTCCGGCAGATTGGCCGCCGGATAGTCTGATTGTGTGTACGCGGCATTAGAGGCAGTGGTTCCTAATCAACAGGAAGTATATTGTTCTTCTGTCCGCCCTCTAGGAAGCATGCTGTAGTGACCACCAGGGGCAGCATTTGTCCATGAATCACTGCTATTTGACCCATGTCATCCTTCAGTGCCTTTGATGTTGGCGTAACGCAGGAAATCAGTCATCTTAACAGCAGTTGATTTTTAAAGCTTGTTTGCAGTCATGGTAATCAGGCACTTAAATCTTCATTACACAAGGTGGTTTGAAGCCAAGCTTTCCTATCTCATACTCCTTTGCCAGGGGATATGCGTGACCCTTTTCTTCCAGATTATGGTTCTGATATGCATTTTTCAGTTACATAGCCCTGATGGGTAACCTGTTGAAAGGCATTCCAGGCTGCTCCCAAGAGTGACGAGGCTAGATGTAACCAGATTTCATATTCAAAAACATCTTACATTATGAAATAAAACATGTTGCCTTCCAACACCCACAAGTGGCAAAAACTCTTTGAAATGGCAGAGTTTAAATAAAGAGGCAGAAATGGAGGACTCTACAAAGACTTACCCCCAAAATAAGAAGTAGAAGCAGGTAATGCTGTTCAATAAGTGAGTAGCAAATTCAGGCTCATTTAAGAGGCTTCTTAATGTCTTCAGGTACCCACAGAGGCCAAATGTTCCTCATTCTAGATGCATTCAATAGAAGGTTCCCCCATTCGCCTGGGAAAGGTGGTGATGGTGGGCAACTTTTGACAGCCTCTCTAATTCTTTTCTCTCTCTTTCCTCCCCAGGCCTGGGCATTTTGAGAACCTGTGGCTAGGGAGAGTGGGAGAACAGACTTTGCAAGTGGCTCTTGTCACAGCCTTGCAGCTGTCGAGACACAGCTGCTGCTGGCTGTGCTATACTACATTTTCATTACTTACCTGTAATAAAGTATGTGTAGGCTGCTAGATTCTGTAGACATTTTCACTACAGGGTTGCCCTGTCCTCTCACTGCTGCTGACCCTCCACACTGTGGGGGTTAACAGCTCGGGGTCTCCAAGCTTCTTTTCACTGAACACAAGGAGTTCTATGAATGGGTGAGGGGAGAGGCAGATGGACATCACAAATACAATTATTTTGTGAATGGATGAGGTGGAAAGCAAATGACTCACTATCATCATTGTTCTGGGGCCAGAACTGTAAATTTCAGCTCTGGAAGTTCTACAATTACAGTACTATATGGGATGACTGAAGAGTTTCAGCTAATGCAGCACCATCCACACATGGGGCACCCATCATTAAAGATAATTTATTATTACATCGCAAATGTCCAAAAATATTTTTTTCCCCAAGGTTCACATTTAAAGCCTAAACTCCAAAAATTAAACAAATTCTATCCTTGCAGTGGGGCCTCCTGCACTGCAAAAGTACAATTCTCTTTATGCTTAGGGAGAGGCTGCATTACTCACCTGCCAGTGCTCTCCTCCATCTAGCACCTTGAGCTGCGGGTGACCCTCCTGGCATACTGGGCTGTGAGTGACCACATGTACAATGTAGGACTCCTAACTGTGTATTATGGCTGGCAGAGGGTAGAGTTTGATCACAGCTGGGAGCACCTTAGAGAGGTGGCAGGTTGCATGGATTAAGGGGGTCTGTCAGAGCGGGGAATAGGATATCTCCTTATTTCAGCATGCCTAGACATAATCCTTGCAGTACAGCAATGGGGAAGGCTCTGCATGGGGATATTTTGCTTAATTTTGGGTGCTGGAATTTCAACAGAGAAAACAGCATGGGGCTCCACTAGCTACACCATCTGAGTCCAGTTTTTTGAGATGGGATGAACCACAGTGTGCATAAGCTCTGTGTAACAAAGAGAGGATAGCGATATCTGCTTTGTTATAAATGAGACCCTAAATATCATTCATTTAGGGTTTATATATATATATATTTTTTGTAATTCCTTTATTTATTTTCAAAATGATGCAGTTTAACAGTCAGAAACAGATGACAGTGGTTATAGTAAAACCAGAAATGTGTAACAGAAAGGGTTAATTGTTAGAATAGCGATGTCAAGTATCGATTCCCCCAGCTATGCACTCTGTATTATACATGAAAGCTGTGTGATGAAGTTATCAGCGCGTTATGCTGGGGAGGCTTCTAGACAGTTACTTTAATAACCCAATACAAATATTATGGCTATCAGGGCCATACAGTAAGTAACAAACTCACAGCTGTCTGGGAGGCTTACCTCCCGAGTACCAGCTGAGCCCAGCCGTGGGACATAACAGACGGGTGATGTAAAACAGGATATTCATATTATCTGACTAAACCAGCCCATGACTGGGTAGGGATTAGGGAAGGGGGAACAAGGGGAAAGAGGAGGGGTGGGGAGGATTGGGTGACAGGACTCCCCGGAGGGAGGAGAGGGGGGGAGAGGGGGCTGGTGTGGAAGGTAGGGGAAAGGGTAGAGGGGTGAAAAGGAGGGGAAAGGACAAGGAAGACAGTGCCCCCCGGCTAGGAAGGGACTCGAGCCCTAAGGAGCAGTCAGGCTTTGCAGCCTCCCAGAGGTATGCTTCAGTGAAAATGTAGTTTTACCATGGTCGCAATGTCGCCCAGAAGGCCTCCTCTCTGCCGTACAAGGTGGCAGTGAGATCCTCCATGTATCTTAGCTCATTTGCCTTGGCAAGCCACAGGGATTTTGTCAGTGGAATCTCTGATCTCCAACACGGGGGGGTGGATGCCTTAGCAGCGTTTAATAGCTGGACGGTAAGGGGGGCTTTGTATTTCTTGATGGATCGCTTTGAGGGGTGCAGCAAGCAAGCCCCGGGGTCCCCCTTCAGAGTAACATTGGTCAGGTGCTCGATCGTGCATGCCACCTCCAGCCAAAAAGGTCTTATTTTAGGGCATTCCCAGAAGATGTAAAGAACTGTTCCCTCCTCTGTACCACATCGCCAGTATAGACTGGGGACTTGCGGGAAGAAGCAGTGCAGAGTAGTAGGCACTCTATACCATTGGGTCATGATTTTGTAGCAAGTCTCTTGGACTCTGGTAGCTATGGATGACTTCTGGATAAAGTGGAGGATCTTCTCTTTCTGAGAGTCAGTAAATCATACTCCCAAATTCGCTTCCCTCTTAGAGTGGAATGGGGGGATAAACCCTTCTGCTGGTAGAATCAATGAGGGGTAGATTATAGATAAACAGCAGCGGACCGGTTCCCCAGCAGTGGCAGATTCATTCTAGTTCCGTGAGCTGTTGTGATATGTCCGGGGTCCGTGCGCCTATAGCGGACACCCCTGCTTCTACTGAGAGTTGGCCATCCTGCCCCAGAAAGTCGTCAAAGCCCACCCACAGTCAGATGCCTAAAAATAGTATTCAGAAGGGGGCGTGGCCAGCGGCGGACATGTGAGCAGCAAGCTTACGGAGCTCCTCCGGCACCGATTCATCCTGAACAGCATCCGGTATCCCTATCTAGACACCGACCTTGTAGCCACCACCGCACTACCCACTACCTTCACGGGCACCCGCTGGAATGGGTCGGAACGGTCCTGCGAGCCAGAAATCCGCCGCGGACCGAGCGGCCGCGTTGACGGGCAGCAAGGCCAAAGATGGCGCCGGCGCGTCCTCCGCCACGGGGAAGTCCTCTAAAGGCAAGGCACAGGCGAAGGCTGACTCCGGCCCCTCGGCGAACTCACATGTGCCCTCCGGTATTCCGGGTAAGCCGAAACCACCGACAACTATCAGGGAACATTTTGCGGATTCCCCGCATGGACAGCATACCCCCCCCCCCAGCGTCCCCGAGAGCAGAGCAGGCCGTAGACCCCTGGGAGGAGGGTGAGGCCTGGGAGAGAGACAGCGATCCGGGGTATCCCACTCCACAGGTGGACAGGGGGTCGGAGGGGGAGAGAACGGCAGAGGGTGAGGAGGAACTTACTTTGAAGCATGTTATGGACGCTATCCATCAATGCCAAACCACTCTGACCACACAGATTGAAACGGTTAGGCTGGATCTCTCTATTGTTAAGCATGACATGCAAAAGATTCGCTCTAGGATTTCCACTGCGGAGCAAAGAATCAGTGAGGTGGAGGACAATATGCAACCTATGTCTGCTACTCTCCGCACACATCAACAAGAGATTACTGAACATGCTGCTAAATTGGGAGACCTTGAGGACCGAATGCGCAGGAATAATTTACGTTTTGTGGGATTCCCTGAAGGTGCGGAGGGCAAGGACGCGGAGCAATTCCTGGAGCAATGGCTGAGCACTCTGTTGGGACGGGAGGCACTGTCACCTCTGTTTGCAATCGAACGGGCTCATAGGGTGCCCATGCGCCCTATGCCCCCTGGAGCCCCTCCGCGACCCATTTTAGCCAAGATCCTTCATTTTCGGGATAAAGAATGCATTATGCGTACCGCGCGGAACATACAAGATATACAGTACAACGGAAAAAAGATCTCCATTTTCCCGGATTTTTCTGCTACTACTCAAAAGCAAAGAGCGGCCTTCCTCCACGTTAAGAAACGCCTCAGAGAGAAAAATCTTCCATATAGTATGATGTACCCGGCCAAATTACGAGTTGTTAATGACGGCAAGGTACAATTTTTCCTTTCACCCAATGAAGCCTCGGATTGGTTGGATGGGCTGTAACATTCCGGTCCCTGCCTGTTTTCTCATGATCGTCACGTTGTGTGCCTTCCCTACAGTTTATGATGGAATTCTATACACATGGCGGAGGACGACCACTCTATACGGTACTTTCTGGTTGACTTTATTCTGTTCTTGCTCCTTTTTGCAGTTGTCCTACCCAAAGCACCGGCATTGACACTGAACCGCCATTTTGCCCTGCTGGCGGACCCGGACCTGGCGTCTACAATCACTTTGGGATGCGCATATCTTTCTTTGGCTACTGTATCAGGTGCCTTATTTGTGATATGTTTTGCCGGAGGAGGCACAAGCTTCCTCTTTTTTGATCTGACATAGTTTTTTTTTCCCTTTTTTTTACTAAACTGACACTGGGAGCAACGACTGGTCACTCCCTGGACTAAACAGTTTTTCTGTTTTTCTTCCCTTTTTGGTTTTTCTTTTTGGGCTAAAGCTCGTTATGGTTGGGGGTAATGAGCAGGGAGGGGGGAGGGGGGAATGGGGAAGGTTAGTCTGGAGATGTTTGCTCCTGTTTTTTTTCCTTGGTATACCTGATGCATGCACGCAACGCCACCGAAAATATTGGTGGGAGTTTCAACTTTTTCATTTTAGGTTTATTGTCTATAATGTGTCGGGGGGGAGGGGAGGTGAGTGGGACCCTTTTGATGTCCTGCCCTCTCTCCTCTCCCCCCTCCATATGACTACTGCGTTATACGAATGAGCTTTAACTGTCTTACTTGGAATGTCAGGGGGCTGAACTCGAAGATTAAGAGATCACTGGTCTTTGACTATTTGAAACGCACTAAGGCGCAAATAATTATGCTTCAGGAAACTCACCTGATGGGTTCAAAGGTTATGGCCCTGAAAAAGAGGCATGTTGCTCATGCTTTCCATGCCACTTACTCAACCTATTCTAGAGGGGTATCTATACTCATATTACGGTCCCTACCTGTCCAGATACTAGAGGTTAGGACTGACCCGCAGGGGTGCTATGTTGTGGTCATACTGCAATACCTGGGTGTGTTATATACTTTGGTAAACCTTTACATGCCCCCACCATTTGATTTACAAAGATTGGGAGCCTGCATGGCGGTGGTTCTCCCCATGTTGCGTGGTCACCTTATTATGGGGGGGGATTTTAACCAGGTCATGAATGCTGATCAGGATAGGCTACGCTGCACTAGACCACCATCTACGGTGTTAAGTGACTGGGCTGCGTCCTATGACCTCAAGGAGGTCTGGCGATGGAAGCACCCGAATACCCGAGAATTCTCTTGTGCATCGGCATCCTATAGATCGCTCTCTAGATTGGACAGGTTTTTCCTTCCTGGGGCTGCATTGCCAGAGGTGGAGGCTATCTCCTATCTACCCAGGGCTATATCGGATCACTCACCTCTACAACTGACTATGAGAGCGGGCATTGTCCTGGGTGAGCGTGTGTGGAGGATGAGCCCATATTGGTTGCAGGAGACCATGGTAGCATCAATTTGTAAGGACGCAGTGACACACTTTTGGAAGGAAAACAGGGAAGAGGTCCCCGACCTAATCACCTGGGATGCTTTCAAAGCGGTCTCTAGGGGGGCGTATATGCAAGGAGTATCGGACTTCAAGAGAGCGACTGGGGATTGTTTGAGAACTCTGGCCAATCAGTTACAGGGGGCAGAAGACTCTTACGTTAGAGATCCCTCTCCTCAACATTATCAAACTCTGCAAAGTGTTAGTAGGGAGTATGAACTCGCACTGCTCTCGAAAACACAAAAGAAAAATCTATACCAACGTCAACGGATTTTTGAGATGGGGGACAGAAGCGGGAAATTGCTGGCGATTTTGGCCGCTCCGCTCCCGGACCCTATTTTCATCCCCTGTGTTTATGATACCACAAACACTCTCAGAGATACTCAGGAGGAGATCGTAGAAACTTTTTACAAATTTTACACGGAATTGTACCGCTCACAAGCCCATTATACCATCCCGGAATTATATGAATATGTGGATAGAATTGACTTTCCGGTACTACCCTTAGAACAAAAGATGTCTCTAGAAGCACCTATCTCCGCCGAGGAGATACTGCTTACCATTAAAAGTTTTGCTAAACATAAAACTCCAGGCCCAGATGGCTTCCCTATAGAATGGTATTTAGAATATCAAGATGTCCTAATCCCTAGACTAAGAAAGCTTTACTCGACTATTTTTGAGCAAGGCTGCCTACCATCATCTATGAAGGAGGCCCTAATTGTATTAATTCCCAAGCCCAATAAAGACCCACAATACTGTGAATCCTACAGACCCATCTCGTTAATTAATACTGACTTAAAAATTTTATCTAAGATTTTGGCCACCCGTCTAAATACCATCATTACTGCTCTTATTAATCCAGACCAAACTGGCTTTATCCCTGGTAGGTCCACTTATAGTAATATTCGCAGATTATACACTAATTTACAAGCCCCCAATAAACTGTCTGTCCCCCGAGCTATTGTATCTTTAGATGCCCACAAGGCATTTGATTCCGTGGAGTGGCCATATCGTATATATATTATGGAAAAATTTGGTTTTGGACAGAATGTTATCACCTGGATTAGGATATTGTATGATCAACCTATTGCTTAATGGGATTATCTCTAGACCCTTCAGAATCCACAGGGGCACCAGACAGGGTTGTCCTCTATCACCCCTGTTGTATGCCCTGGCAGTGGAACCTCTAGCGAGGTTGTTGAGGAGTTCTCCGGAACTTCAGGGCATGTGGATTGGCTCCTTGGAAGAACGTATCTCGCTATATGCTGATGATATGTTGCTCTACTTGTCAAACCCTAAATACACGATTCCCAAAATGCTGAGGCTGATCACTGATTTTGGCGTATATTCAGGCCTGAAGATTAACTGGACTAAGTCCACTGTATTTTCGTTAGACTCAGAGTCCCCTGCCCACTTGCCACAACATTGTCCGCTTCAATTCACAACATCGTTTAAATACTTGGGGGTGGTGGTTAGGCTACCGATTTCGGCATACATCCAGGATAACCTTCTTCCTTGTATAGCTTCGCTTAAGGCTAAACTCAACAACTGGGTGGGTTTACCTCTTACATTGATGGGGAGGGCTAATTTATTTAAAATGGTATTTTTCCCTAAGTTGCTGTATGTCTTGGCGAATTGCCCAGTGTACGTACCAAAGAAGATCTTTCAAGAGATTGACTCTTTGATATCTACATTTTTATGGTCTCCCAAGAATCCACGGATTGCATTGACTACTTTACAATTACCTATACACAAAGGGGGGCTAGCAATACCGAATCTGCGATTATACTACTATGCATCACAGTTGGTATATGTTCATTGGTGGCTATTTCCACAGTTGAACAATGCTGCTACTGCAACAGAGGCAGCGTTGCTCTCCTCCTATGAAACACTATCAAATGTGATTTTTAGAGGAGCGATTTCTGAGAGGAGGGGTACAGATATGATCGCAAACTCTCTCAAAATCTTTAAGATATGTAAGACACTGGTGCCTGAACCCCACCCCACGATTTCTCCTAATCAACCCATATGGAATAATCCGGTGTTCCCACATTTTAGAGATCTCCCTTTCGCTGGCAATTGGGCCGAAAGGGGTTTGAAATATGTCCACCAATTGTACGAGGAGGGTAGATTTAAAACCTTCCCGGCGTTCCGACAAGAGTTGGGTATACCTGAATCCTGGAGGTTTAGATATTTACAGTTGCAGCATGCGGCCGAGTCTCAACTTGGGCTCCGGGCTGTTACCTTTCAGAATTCTACTTTGGAAGGGGCGCTTGCCCAACCAGAACATACTAAACTGGTCTCCAATTATTACAAATTATTGAATGAGCCTAAAATTTCTAGATTGCAAATCCTGAGACAACAATGGACGAGGGATGTACCCGACCTGTCGGATGATAATTGGGAGGAACTTTTAGATACTTATTTTAGCACTGCTATTTCCGCCAGAGATAAAATGATTCAGATACGCATTTTTCATAGGATATACTATACTCCTCTACGCCTTTTCCGTATGCGGAAACTGCCTTCTCCTCTGTGTCATAAATGTGGTAGGGAAGAAGGTAACCTACTACATATGTTGTGGGACTGTGAGCGGATAAGACCATTTTGGTCTCAGGTGACCCACTTTGTGGCGACTACCTTTGACCTCCCCAATATTTGTAGCCCTAAATGGTGCCTCCTCTCAGTTTTTGAGGAGGTTGGCATTAGTAACCATCAGAAACAATTTTTGCGTTTTCTCCTTTATTATGCTAGGAAGACGGTCCTATTACATTGGACGCGCACATCATTGGTCTCCCTGAACAAATGGAAAGCTTTGATTAACCAAGACTTGCCAATATATAAAATAACGTATGAAACAAGGGGTAAGCCAGGAAAATTCCTCAAAATATGGGGAGACTGGGTGGATGGGATAGATACATGTAATTCTGCTCCTCTATGAGTTGTTGTGCGGTAATTAACGCTGCCGTAGGATTTCTAGGCCCTTGACAGGATGATTTGAGGTTCTAGACCTCATACCCACCTAATTGGTATCCTTATGAGTGCATCTGTTCTTTGTTGGGTTGTTTGTTGTTGTTGGGAGGGTGGGGGGAGAGGGTGGAAATAAAAAATGCAAGTGGAATATGATTTTGCTATAACTGAGGTACAGGGCAATTATTGTTGTACGGCTTGTCATTGTTTATCAAGTTATGTTTATATCCCACAAAGATGTATACAGTCTGCTTATTATATATGTCTGTGCCAAATATTATTAATAAAAAACGGAGTTTCAAAAAAAAAAAATAGTATTCAGATGGCTGGGTGGAAAGTCTAGGTTAACCAAAACTGACACCATAGGAGAGGGTATCGGGGACACTGAGGAGTGTCAGAAGGTGTCTATGGCCATCTTTAATGGGCTGCCTAATGTGGGATGGTAAGTGAGGTCCCTCGGCAGAAGGGTGATAGTCCATGGCCAGCTCTTGGCCGTTCCATCAGAGTCCTCCAATTCCATCGCCACCCACTGTTTAGCCTCTGCATGGCAATGCCAGTCCACCACTTTAGTAAGGTGCACCACCCTGTAATAGGCATTCCTGTCCGGGAGACCAACTCCCCCCGCGCTTCACCAGATGGGGAAGCTGCAGTCTGAGACGCAGTTTACGATGTGACCAGACAAAGTCTTGGAACATCAAGTCGGCTCGCTTAAAGAATGGAGGGGGGAGGCGATTGGGAAGGGCTTGCAGCAGGTATAGTACCCTAGGCAGGGTGGTCATCTTGGCGGCATTGCACCGTCCAAACCATGTCAAAGTAAGGGAGTGCCACTGGAGGAGGTCCGTTTTGTGACGGAGAAGTAGTGGGGTGAAGTTCAGAGGGGTCAGAAGTAATATTGACTCCTAGATAATGAATGGTGTTGGTCGCCCAGCGTAGATTGTACTCTGAGTGCAGGCGTCGGACAATGTCTTTGCCCACTAGTGATGTTCAGATATGAGGATCTGGATAGATTTATTTGGGATAAAGAGAGAGCCCCGTACTCCTGTAGGGAGTGAAGTAGGTTAGGAAGTGAGGTGACTGGTTCTGTTGGAAAGAAAATTAAGTCATCCGCAAAGACAGCCACTTTGTGGGACCCAGAGGATTTGTTATAACCAATAATGCCCGAATACGCCCTTATTCTGCATAAGAGAGGCTCCAGTGTGAGTATGAAGATCAGCGGGGACAAGGGGCAGCCCTGTCTTGTGCCGTTGTTAAAGTAGCTGGACTCGTTTCATTGACTTTGACAGTGGCCGTAGGGTGGGAGTACAGAGATGGAATCCAACTTAGCATCAACAATCGTCCTGAATTGTTCCAGGGTGGCCCATATAAAGGACCAATCAACCCGGTCAAAAGCATTCTTTGCGTCTGTTGACAGCGGGAGAAGGGGTCATCCTGATGTCTTGGCCACATGGATTAGGTTTACCACCCTGATGGTGTTGTCGCGGGGCTCCTGTTGTGGTACGAAGCCCGCTTGGTCCCTACGGATTAGGTTTGGTATATGTAATAGTATCCTATTAGCCAGTATCTTGGCAAACAATTTGAGGTCGGTGTTCAAGAGAGCTATCGGACGATAGCTCCAGCACTGCAGAGGGTCTTTCTTCTCCTTCGGGATAAAGGATATGTAGGCTCTTAGAGTGTCTATCAGAAAGGAATTGCCTTCTGTGATCGAGTTGAGGGCCGACACCAGAGGTCGAGAAAGCGTCTCAAAGAAGACTTTGTTGGAATGAAGCCATCAGAGCTGGGGGCCTTCTTTGATTTTGAGTTTGCCAGCGCCACACCCAGCTCCGCTGTTGTAATAGGCTCCTCCAGCTTTTCCTGGACCGCAGGGAGTGAGAGCATGCCAGATGCGGCTAAGCATGACTGAGGGGTAAATCCCCCAGCGGAGTTAAAGTCATCAGGAAGTGACCTGTCTAAATTGTAAAGGCCTTCATAGAATAACTGAAAATCCGCAGCCATATTGGATGACATAGTCACTTTTTAGCCAGAGGACATCAGGATGTGGGAGATATAGGTTTTGATGCGAGGACCTCACGGTGTACCCATGCCAGTTTTTGTTTTGTGTTATGAAATAGAAGTGAGCAAAGTTCTTTGTATGTTTTCAAGAGTTCCTGATGAGTAGGACATGCGAGACTGGCTTTTTTGGGAGCACTCTACGGAATGGATTTGGGTAAGGAGTTTGTCTATATGATGTGTTCTCTTCGTGTTCTGCCCCTATTCTAATTAGGGTGCCCCTTACAACCCTCTTGTGGGCCTCCCATACCATTAGGGAGTTGGTGACTGAGTCTTCATTAATGGAGAAATACTCCTGCGGGTCACCTCCGATTGCAGCAGAGCCTCATTCAGTCTCCATGAAGAAGGGGTCCGGGTCACCGGGCCTAACTGAAATGTCAAGTGTATCAGTGCATGGTCCAAAAAGGAGATGACATCAATGGAGGTGGACATAACCCTAGACAAATCCTTATGTGACAACAGCAGATAGTCCAATCTCGAATAAGAGTGGTGGACTTGGGAGAAAAAGGAGTAGTCCTGGTCCTAGGGATGTAACAGCCGCCATGGGTCTATCAGACGTAGGGCTTGGAGATCTGCTTCCAGGAGAAGAAAGCGGCCCTGTCCATCTAACTGCTGCGCCCCAAATGTCCATGGTGTCGATTTAGCCAGGAGGATGCTGACCCCCGTTGGACTTGGAGATGGGCGATGTACTGTGGTATGCAGTCGGGAAGGCCCCATTGGTCAGTTTAGGAATACGTTCACCATGGAAGTGCATTTCCTGTAGAAAGGCAACTTGTGTTCTACCTTTGCGCAAGTCAGCTAGAAGCTATTAGCGCTTTTCTGGTATGCCACGTACATTGAGAGATGTGACTTTCAGGAGACCCATAATGCCATCTACTGTGGTGGCAAGCACTGTTTAAAGTAAGTAATTGTCCTGATCCAGGAACTCCCCCTATTTGAGGGGCAACACAGCGGGAGAGAGAAAGGGGTATGAGGAGAGTGAGAAGGAGGGGGAAGTAGGGAATGGAGAGAGGGAGGGGAGGCGAGGGGGTAGAGGGAAATTCGGTCTTCAAATGCGATAACTCTATGGACCCCCGATGAGGACTGTTGATGCCCAGACAGGGGTTTGCCCTAATTGGCGGTGGTCAGAGCATTAAGGTTTTCTTTAAACCAAGCAATGGTAGGTCAACAGGTAAATGGAAAAAAAAGAATCATTACATTAGGAGATGCATAAAATGAGAGCAATGAGGACCATATAAAAGATAACATTAGAACCAACTTATTAACATATGTGAACAACACTTATTGACAACCGGGATTAATGCAGTAAAAAGTGAGGTCTAGCACCACACAATGGTGCGCTGAGGGGGGTCCCCCGGGCAATGGGACTCCGCGCTCACAACACACACTAACAGGTAGTGTGCTCACAAAGTCCCAGCACCCTGCCCCCAGGCACCAGAACCATGGGGTCATCTGCATTTATAAATGAATATATGCGGTATTGAGGAGGGAAGATACGGTTAGGGATACATGGGTGAGACCAGCTACATTAGCAATGACATAATATCAGCCTGATAGAAATCTTTTTGCCAGACAGGCCCAACTACTTCCTTGAGATGGGAGGGTTATTATCCAATGCCTGCTAAGGGGGGGGGGGGGGGTAAGTAGGGTTCAGTGAACATCCAGATTGCCCCAAAAATGGGGTCCCTCTGGGATACGGCTGGACATGGCCATCGCAATGGCTGCCAATGGAAACTAAATATGGCCCATGGTTCAGGACAGACCCCAACCTGCACAGCCAGCCCCCCGATGCATGCCGATAGGGAATGCAGACTAGGGGGAATGGCGACCTTGACTATGTGAGCCAACTTAAGCTGTGGCCTAGTGTCATAGACTGTAGGATAAAGTCCGCCCCCCCCCCCGCTACACCCAATGAAACCCCCTTGTGCAAAAATCTGTGTTGGATAGGATTCTGCCTCTATCGGAAGCATGTAGGGACAGTCTTTCAAGGGACCCATCAGCAGAAATATGTCCCAGAGTCAGCCAGGAGCCTGAGGGCTGTCATTTCTGTTCCGATGGGGACTGTACGGATGGATACTTCACAAGGGTGTACCAACTGGGGGGGGGGGGGGCGTTCCGCCCCGGGTGCCACACATTGAGGGGGGTGTCAGTGGCTGGGTGGCATTGCTATAGAGGTTCACTCTGCACCCAGACACTGACAGAATCCTGAATGGAATCCCTGGCTTTTGTCAGCTGGAACACCCCCAGCACTGCGGCCGAAATAGTAGGGTCTGGTTCCTGTTTTCACCTTCTACCTCCACCCACCACTGCTGAGCAGCCGAGCTGAGTGTGTCATCATTCAGCGCGGGGGTGGCTGCTGTTACACACTGTGTCCACACCATCTTCCGGAGTCTAAACCTCCCCATCTGAAGCTGAGAGCCGAGGTGAGCTGGTGATAGGGGGTGTGTGGGTTGTGAGAAGACGCTGGAGGAGTGTGTCTGTCCTGCCACCCTTACTGTGCTGATCTGACATAAAAGGGGGGGGGGGTTGCTGTGTCCACCACCACCCAGGTATAGTGTAGCTGACCTGATGGGGGGGGCTTGCAGAATGGAGGCATGTGCTATGTACAGGTTTCAGAATGCAGGCGTGTGCTGTGTACAGGTTTCAGAATGCAGGCGTGTGCTGTGTACAGGTTGCAGAATGCAGGCGTGTGCTGTATATTGCTGTGTGCCCACCACCCACCTATAGTAGCTGAGCTGTGAGCTTACCTGGTGGGGGGGGGGTGGTGTTGCTGTGTTCACAAACCAGGTATAGAATAGATGAGCTGATCTGATAAAGGGGGACTTACACCCACATCTTGCAGCCATTAGATCCATCCAGCAAGCAGCAGGTCACAGCAGCATCTTGCGATCTTCCTTGCGGCCATCAGATCCCATCCACGGTCCAGCAAGCAACACGCCTTGTCAGCAGCTCAGTTATCAAATACAAATAAAATCATCAATGGCAATGATGCCATTGTCTGCTGTCCCCAGGGACAGATCCGATCCAGAGATCGCCATACAGTGGGATCTCTGGATCAGATCTGTCCCTGAGGACAGTAGATAATGCAAAGTATGGGCCATACTTTGTGTTGTCAGCTGTCTCCCCGTCTCACTCTGATGTCTCCCTCATAGCAGCTCCAGTCCAGCTCTCCACTTTCCTGACCACGGCACGATCTGTCCAAAAATGTGGCATCTGCTCACACCTGAGTGACGGACACCTCTGTCCTGTCCCGTCTATGGTCTATGGGCTGCCATGGATGAACAGCATCGGCTGTTATTACAAGGAGCGGGAGGGACCTCCCCACCCCCCCACAGCTCCACCCAGGTCTCCCATCCCACCCACAGACCCGAGTCACCAGCCAGCTGGCCAGAGACCCGAACAAAGTGTGTTTTTACAGTTGGGGGCGGGGGGGCCAGATATAGGATGGGCACTGGGTGCCAAATGCCCTAGGTACACCCCTGATACTTCATAGTCTTACCAGTCTGTGGAGTAGAGGAAGGGGTCAGGCCTCAGAGGATGTTGGATGTGATCTGGCAGCCTGGCCATTCGAGGTGCGTGAACGCGATTGTCTGACCCGTTGTTGCCTGGGTGGAGGTGGGCCAGGTGTCACCTAAGAGAGCAAGTAATGAAACAAATTGGGGACACTGACAGTCGGCTTGACGATAAAACAAACCACTTCAGCCCCGGAGCATTTGGCTGGCCAAAGACCAGAGCACTTTTTGCGATAGGGCACTGCATCGCTTTAACTGACAATTGCGTGGTCGTGCAACGTGGCTCCCCAACAAAAATTCTTTCCCCACAAATAGAGCTTTCTTTTGGTGGTATTTGACCACCTCTGCGTTTTTTGTTTTTTTTTGTGCTATAAACAAAAAAAGAGAGTGACAATTTTGAAAAAATCACATTATTTTTTGCTATAATTAATATCCCCCACAATTTTTTTGTCCCTCAGTTTAGACCGATACGTATTCGTCTACATATTTTTGGTTAAAAAAAAAAAACACAATTGACTGGTTTGCGCAAAAGTTATTGCATCTACAAAATAGGGGATAGTTTTATGGCATTTTTATGAATTTTTTTTGTTTTTTACTGGTAATGACGGTTATCAGTGATTTTTATCATGACTGCGACATTATGGTGGACACATCAGACACTTTTGGCGCTATTTTGGGACTAGTCACATTTATACAGCGATCAATGCGATTAAAAATGCATTGATTACTGTGTAAATGTGACTGGCAGTGCACGGGTTAAGCGTGTACTAGGAATTGATTCTAACTGTGGGGGGGGGGGGGGGAGAGGCTGTGTGTGACACTACACTGATCATCGCTCCCGGTTACAGGGAGCGGTAATCAGTGACAGTGTCACTAGGCAGAACGGGGAAATGCTTGTTTTTTTTTTTTTGTTTTTTTTTTTTATTGAAAGTTTTTCAACACATTAATAACATACAAACATAACCTCCCCCCCCCCGCCCTTCCCAACCACTCCCTCCCCCCACCCAACAAAACTCCCTCCCGTGCAGCCCTCCATTCTCCTTCTGGAGCTCAGTCTGTGATCATCGACAGTATCACACAGATAAGAAACGCATTAATTGTACCGTCACTGAGTATTTAGCTACCCGAGATGGGGATGTAAGCCAACCCAAGGGGTAGCACCTCCCTACCCCTCCCCTCACCCGACACACAAGGAGTAAACCACCCGCCTAGCAATCAATTCACAGTGTCTGCGGCATCAAGCCAATACCTCCACACCCTCTCAAATTTGTTAGGACACCCTCTGCTGAGATAGGTGGCTTTGTATAACGGTAAAGCTTTATTAATTAAACCTTTCCAATAAGAAACCGTAGGAGGTTCGGGTTTCTTCCAACATAGCAGGATAGATTTGCGTGCATAAAACAGCGTCAGAGAGATCAGAGTCCTCTGCGCCTTTCGAGGTGCCAACTCCTCCACCAATCCAAGCAAACATACCGCAACTGTGACTGGAATCGGCACCGAAAGGACAGATTGCATAACCTGTGTCACTCCCCTCCAGAACTCCTCAATCCGCGGGCACTGCCAAAACACATGGTCAAAATCAGCTCGGTCAGCTGTGCAACGCCAGCATCCCCCCGTCCCCGTACCGTAAATTCTAGCCAGTCTGGCTGGGGTGTAGTATACTCTATGCAGGATTTTAAACTGGATAAGTCTGTCTCTAGCCGATACTAAGGTCTGGAACGGGTATCCCCACATGTCGTCCCAATCCTCCCCTCCAAAGTCAGGTACCAAGGCACTCCAAACCTCTCTACATTGTTGGACAGGTTTTGGCCTGTCCAAGAACAACATTCTGTACACAACGGAGAGAGGCTTTCAGGTCCTCTGTCCGCAGCACAATTTCCAGGGGTGACACTCCCAACTGCAGAGCCCCGGGACTGAACTGAGAGAGAAAAGCGTGCCGCAACTGTAGGTACCGAAAAAAATACCAATTGGGAAGATCATTTTGTACCGTAAGCTGATCAAACGTCAAAAGCTGTCCCCCTCCCACCACATGCTTTAACTGTTTAATGCCTACCCTGGCCCATATCACCGGATCCGGTATGCCCCCAAAATGTGACAATTTAGGATTGAACCATAGAGGAGTGTCAGGAGACCAACTCCCTTCTGGCTGTTTCATCAAGGACTGCACTTTCCCCCAGGCCCGGATCGTTGCCCGCATAGAGGCTGTCAGAGCTGGTGAAGCCCCTGGACCTCTATACACCAAATAGGACAGGCTCTCATATGAGCCCAAAAGGGCCGCCTCCAGTACATTTGCCGAATCCCCGTCCTCCCGTGTCAGCCACTGTCCGGCGACCACCATTTGCCCAGCTAGATAATATTTAAAAAGATCCGGCAATGCCAAGTCACCTTGACCCCATGGCTCCTGCAAAACCCTGAGACCTATCCGGGGGTGCGTAGCAGCCCACAAGAAGGATCCAAAAAGACTATTAACCCTCCGAAAAAATGAGCAAGGAATCCAAATAGGAGAATTACGTAAAAGGTAAAGGAATACAGGCAGAACCTTCATTTTGAGCAGGTTAACCCTACCAATGAGGGACAGCGGCAGATGCTTCCAAGCTTCCAGCTGCACCTTAACCCTGGCCAACAGGGGGAGGAGATTCAGAGACATAAAGTCGACCACTCGTGGTGAAACTCTCACTCCCAAGTATTTAATTTCTTGCACCCAGGCGATGGGGACCCTAGTGGTTGCCAACTCTCGCGCCTCCCCGTCAATAGCCATCACGTTGGATTTCTCCCAATTAACCCGGAGCCCGGAGAACTCAGCAAATTTGTCAAGCACCCCAAACACCGCCTCCAAAGATGGCCCTGCGTCCTTCAAGAAGAGGAGCATGTCATCTGCATAAAGCACTATACACTCCCTAATACCCCCCACCTCCAGTGCTCCTACCCCAGGCGATAGCCTCAGGGCTATAGCCAGTGGCTCTATGGCTAATGCAAATAAGAACGGGGATAGAGGACACCCCTGACGCGTGCCCCTGTTTACGCCGAATTGGGGTGAGACTGAATTGGCTATCTTGATACCGGCCTATGGAGAACTGTAAAGCAGAGAAATCCAGGTCACATAGGTCTCCCCAAAGCCCATTCTCCGCAGAACTGTTAACATATACTGCCAGTCTACAGAATCAAAGGCCTTGGCCATATCCAGGGAAACTACCACTCTAGATCCTTTGTCAGCATGTTCAATCTGCAGGTGGGTGAACAATCTGCATAAATTCGTATCAGTAGATTTCTGCGGAATAAACCCCGTCTGATCTATATCCACCAGAGTCGTGATAACCTGAGAGAGTCTGGTAGCCAGTACCTTCGTTGGAATTTTTAAGTCCTGGTTCAGCAGTGCGATGGGTCTATACGAAGAACATGATAGGGGGTCCTTACCCGGCTTCGGCAGCAGGATCACCTGTGCCTCCAGCAAAGAAGCCGGGAGACACCTGTGTTCCAAGCAGTAATCATATAGGTTTTTAAGTCGAGGAACCAGTTCTTCCAAGTGCTGCCTATACCACTCGCTGCAGAAGCCGTCAGGCCCTGGGGATTTACGGGGAGGGAAGGACCTAATAGCTTTTTCAATTTCCTCAGTCGCTATGTCAGCCTCCAAAAAGTCCCTATCCGCCCCAGACAGCCTCGGGACCTGCAATGATGCTAACAACCCATCCAGCTCAGCCATGTCATAGGTCGGTATGGGTGCATACAAGGTCTTGTAGTATTCCACAAATGTGTCTAGTATGTCTGTCGGGGTAGTCAATAGCTCACCCTGAGCGTTCTTGATACAAGGAATATTAGTCTGCACCCTTTGCTCAGCCACTAGCATGGCCAAAAGTTTACCGTTCTTGTCCCCTTGTTCAAAGATGGATTCAGCCATTTTCGTCCTAGAGGTGTGTGTTAGATCAGAGTAATGGAGTGCCAAAGCACGCCTTGCCTCCAACAGTGCGCCATAAGTGACATCAGACTGGTTGTTCGCGTGCTCCATAGCACACACCCTCTCCCTGTCCTGCAATTCTTGATCTATCTGATTATGAGACCTGCGGGCCTGTTTGATGGCCGAAATATAGTGCCCCGCATGCAGGCCTTAAAGGCATCCCAAACAACGGTGGCGCCGGCAGACCCCTCGTTATCCTCCCAATAATGTGCAAAGTGCGGCGCCACTTGGGAGGACACCTCTTCCACCTCCAACCACCCCGGGTTCAATTTCCACCCTCTCCCCGCAGGACCTACGGTGGATCCAATGTAAATTGACAAGGGCGAATGGTCAGAAATACCACCCGCTAAATATTTTGCCCCCCCTACCAATTGAAGCATAGCCGAATTTGCAAATGCTAGATCTATTCTCGAAGAGAATTTATGAGTTTTCGATAAGTGTGAGTAACCTCTGGTGACAGGGTTTTTCCAACGCCAAATCTCTGTCAGGGAAGCAACCGCCGCCCAGGCAGAGAGATCGGCCGACGCCACTCTAGAAACATTAGACGAGTCCAAAGCAGTAGAGAGGATAGCATTAAAGTCCCCGGCTATAAGGAGAGGGAGATGCATGTAGGGCGCCAATTTACCCAAAAGGTCATACAGGATCTGAATCTGGAATGGGGGTGGGATATAAACGTTCACCAAAACCATTTTACACCCACCAATATCTGCCACAACCACCAAAAACCTACCACCCGGGTCTGAGATCACATGGTGGATGGTGCACGGTACCGCCTTGCCAATTAAAATTGACACTCCCCTGGAGTAAGTAGAGTATGTATCATGCAGCGCTCTTTGTACCCAGGCTCTGCGTAAGGCCAGCACCCTGCTCCCATCCAGATGTGTCTCCTGCAAAAACACCACAGGAGGATTGAACGTTTTTAAATATTGAAACATTAAAGCTCTACGGAATTTATCATTAAGACCTCTAACATTCCATGAAACTACATTAAAACCCGATCCCCCCATCATACCCCACGTGACTCGTTAAACTGAAAGTAAAGTACAAACGGCATCAGTGATACATACAATTGCAGACTGAAATCAGAGACAACATTAAGCATATAGATAAACAATTTACCTTGGAGGGCTGCACCTATCCCACCCATTACCCTGTAGAACCCAAAAACACCCTGCTGCTGTGTAACAACATAAAAAAACACGTACACGCAGCTTATCCCCAAACTGTGTCCAAAAACAGTCCCGGAAGGCATAGCCTTGATGGGTCAAAAAAGGACCACTAGACAAAAAGTATAAGCCCTAGAACCAAAAAGAAGGTTCAAGTGTAAACCAGAAGTCAAAAGTAACATGGACATAGTGTTCACGTGCCTGGAGCTCCCACTCCACTCACAACCCGTCCATCCTTCGGTATGGAAATCCGGATAGCCTGTGCCTCTACATGTCAAGTGGATATCAAGTGCATTCCAGGAGGAGACACATATGTAGGGAAGACAGACCGCCCCGTAGCTAGGTATCAACCACATATGGCAACAAAAAAGAAGGGAAAAAAAAAAAAAAAAACAGAAACAGGTAGCTGCAAATCAGTCCGCCGTCAGGTAATCAGGAGTGTCCTAGCAGGCCAGTTATAGCGACTGAAGCCATTGATCAGCTTCCGCGGGAGACTCAAAGAATTTCACAGATCCTCCATGTTGCACCCGCAGTCGGCTGGGATAAAGCATAGAATATTTCAACTCACGCTCACGAAGCCTCCTTCTGACGTCTGTAAATGTCTTGCGTCGTCTCTGAAGATCAGCAGAGAAATCCGGATACAAGTGCACCGCCGTGTTCTCAAAAGGCAGGGTCTGATGTTTACGAGCCTCACGCAGAATCCGATCTCGGTCCCAAAAATTGAGAAAGCGTACCAAGAAGGGTCTGGGGGGGCCCCCCGGGGGACCCCGACTGGTCGGGACCCTGTGAGCTCTCTCGACCACATACGTTGGTGGGACATCGGTCAAGTGAAGCAACGATTTAAAGAAATCTTCGGCAAATTCAGCCGGACGGTCCCCCTCTGCTCCCTCCGGCAGGCCCAAGACCCTGACATTGTTCCTGCGCAAACGGTTTTCAGCGTCATCGGACTTGGCCACCAGAGTCTGAACCGTACGCTGCAGCGCTTGGATGGCCTCATCATGACGTTGAGTAGTGTCCTCCGCCACCGAGATGCGCGATTCAGTCTCCGAGACCCTGCCCCGGAATTTATCAAAATCTGCTCTTATAAGGTTGCATTCCTCCGCCAGGTGGTCTATGCGCACTAACAAGGATGTTCTGCTTTGCTTAATAGCTGCCAGAATAACAGTGGTATCATTGGTTGGAGGCAAAGTGGGTGCAGATGGGTTAGCCTCCTGAGGAGCCGCCTGCTCCATATCCACCATTAAAGCCTTGAATTGATTCAGAAAGTCACTAGGAGTCTGCGCAGGCTGTAACGGTGCTTTCTTAGCTGCAAACTTGCCTTTGGAGGGCATGAGGAAAAGATGTCGGGCAAGCTGGCCTGAAGTATACGTGTGTAGAGAAGATGGTGCTGCCCTTTAAGGATAGTCAGCTTCAGGGATACAGCAGAGAATGATTAGGATGGCAAAAAGCACAGATCTGGTAGCCCCAAAGAGCCTCTCACATCCAAAGACAATACAAGATAGAATGCACACAGTTCTGCTATGTATTAGGAAGTTGGAGTAAGGCCCCTGAAGATATGCAGTTCATTCAGTACATCTGCCCAGCATGGAAAGCAGCAGGGAATGGCACCAGGGCTGTCACCCTCTCTCCCTCTCCTCTCTCCACCTCTCCTGAGCAGCTATCAGTGCCCCCAGGTAAGGACTCACCACTCCAGCGAGGATATTACAGGGCCTCCATAAGACAGACAGTCCTCCCAACTGCAGATGCACCACTGCGCGGCCGTATGCGACGGAGTGGGTCAGTCACCGCATCTGCGTCCGGCGGTATGGCCCGAGGATTCGTCTCCTTCCCGCGTCCCCTCCGTTCCGCTCCCGGGCGCAGCCGAGTCCCGCACTCAGGTACTCCACAGCGGCCGGTCCGGAGGCTCTACAGGCCGCAAGATGGCGGCCGGACACCGTGCGGCGGCTAGGCCTCAAACCACGGAGCCGCCAAATACACCGCGCTCCGTGCCAATACTGCCTCCCCGTTGCTCAGCGGGATGTCAGAGGCACAGGGGATAGAAATTGGCCGTCCCCAAGATCAAATAGACGAAGGATGGCTAAGGATTCTATTCAGGATGGCAGGAGCTCCAGCACCACACGTCCTCCCGGGTCTACATCCGGCCACGCCCCCCCGGGGAAATGCTTGTTTACATCAGCATTTCCCTGTTCTTCCTCTCTGTGAGACAATCGCGGGTATGCCCACAGACATCGAGTCCGGGGGACCCGCGGTTGGACTCACAGAGCTTGCGGTGGGCATGCGTTTGCGCCCCCTAGCCTGCCTCACGAGATCATGTACAATAATGTGATTTTGCTCATTAAAACTGCGGCGGCTGGTCCGCAAGTGGCTAAACAGGTCTGGGAGTTGATCAGGTGAGCGTAGATGGAACTCCAAGCCTTGCTTCCTCACGATCAGGTGGAAGGGATGGCCCCAGCGGTAAGTAGCTTTAGCTTCCCGTATCACCTCCAAAAGAGGTCACAAAAGACCTTACATGACATGGGTTTGCCTGAAGATATCAGGGAAGATCCATATGGAGGCTCCATCAAAGTCAATTGGGCCCTTTTCCCATGCCAAGCCTAGGATCTCTTCCTTAATGGTAAAAAAATGCACCCTGTAAAGAACATCACGTGGAAGATCCATGGTGGTGCTGAGGGTGGATCCCTGGGGCTCGGTACACGGTGGACCCTATCTAGTTCCAAGTCAATGGTAGGGGGCTTACCCAGGACCTGGTTCAGGATAGCTATCACAATGGTGTGTAGATCTGGTCCCATGGTGGCCTCAGGGATGCCTCGGAGGCGCAGATTGTTTCTCCTGCTCCTGTTTTCACCATTGTCACGCCGCAGTTGTACATCAACAAGATGGCCGCAGAAGGCCCTGTGCTCTGTCTCTAGGTTGGTAATACAGCATCAGTGGTGGCAGTGGAGGATTCTATCACAGTTACCCTCTCCTCTACAGTCTCAACTTGCTGTCACAGATCGTGCAACTCCCATGTGAGTGCGTTCACAAATGAGGCTACCATGGCATTTAAATCTTGCTTAATGGGCAGACCTGAGACTATGTCCCTTAGGGATCCCTCTGTGAGGCCACTCGCTCCCCTTGCATTCTCAGTGCTTGGCTTTGAGTCTGTGAGTGGGATGGCAGGGGACTGTATGGGAGAGAATGCCCTGGGAGTGAGAGGGGGAAAGTCCTCCTCCGCAGCGGCCCCCGCCTGTGTGTCCTTCTTATTTTTTGTTGCGCAGCTCATCGGGGGAACCTGTGGCGGCACCATCTTGGTCCATGCGGCCAACGAGAAAACGGGGTGCCGCCGCAAAAAGTAGTAGGTAATTTCAGATACCTTCCATTCCTCGTTGGCCAGCAGGTGCTTACGTTCCCCGGGCATGTGGAGATGGCTCGTCTGGGCCGTTCTACGGGTGATCCTCAGCTCGTTCCCGTGTAGAGCTCCTGCAGGTACATCCTCATGCTTCCATTGCTAAGTCACACCCCATTTAGGGTTTATATTTAACATAATAGTCCCAAAGTCTATGCAAAATCACTAACTAAAACAATCTGCAGTAAAAAGTAAAACACAGTTATTGCAAAAGCACATGTGGGTCCCTTAATTTGACACTGGTAACACTCGGCCTCATTGCAGCCTTCTGGGAATCCTGAGGATCCCAAATCTGTACAGTGCAAGAGAACATTCTCACAAGATTTGGGATCCAAAGGTATCCCAGGAGGCTACACTAAAAACAGGTTGAGACAGGAGATTTACACCACTGGAAGTATTGGTCTCTCCGTGAACTTCAGAGGAAGATTTATCTTGAATGCACAGGTGCAAGCTGTGGGAGTATGTTTTTATACATCTATCAATTATTAACATGTCTATTTTTATGTCTGCCTTTCTCAAAGCGATTCTAGATGTACATATATATATATTAATGTTCACATACAAAAAGAGAATTTCATGTATTTATTGTACTTTAACATGCATATCAATTTACAATGATTTTTTTAATGTTATTTAATTAAAAACATTATCTCTTTTCAGCTGCAGCTGCTTAACCACTTCCCGACCAGCCGCCGCAGTTTTACTGTAAAAAAAATCCAAGTTTTTTCTGACGGAATTTCTGATCGTGTGCATGGGCATTAGAAGACACAACATCAGTCAGAGCACAGGTTTCTCAGCTTTCTCACGGGATACTGATGAAAGCGATGCCTTTTCTTGCATGTGTAGAGGCAAGGATGTACTCTGTTCTCTTGTAAGTAGACCTTTTGGAATATTTTTCCCTGACAGGATTTTTTAAAGTGTATTCAAATTCAAGAGCAAAAATATTATATATTGCAGCTTACCTGTCCTTAGATGTGAGTTGCTGCATTAGCTTTCTTTTTATTGTTTAGTGTTGTTCACCCAGGGCAGAAAGTGTGTTAGGATAAGACTGCCGAGTACCCAAGACAGCATTGGATTTCTGGCTGAATGAGTGGTTGTTTCTCTGCACTTATCGAACAGATATAACAAAAAAAAATGTAATGGTGTATTTATCAGACCAAAAGGGAAAAAGAGAAGTTTATTGTTACAGTTTACAAACACTATGTGCATAGTTTTTTTTTTTGTTTTTTCAGTTACCTTTTAATGCTTGAAGAGGAAATCAGATTGATGTTAAAGTGTTTGTAACCCTAAAAAAAAAAAAAAAAAAATCCCGTTCCCAGTGGCGTTTCAAGGGAGGTCCGCCCCTGGTGCCACACATTGGGGGGGGTGTCAGCCTGGGGGTGTGCAGTGTAGGATGGTCCGGAGAGGAGCTCCTGCACTTTCCCAGCTTTGTAAACATCAGAAGTCCATCATGTCGGCAGGGGGCCCAGTGGTGCCTGTCTCCCCAGTCATCCAATCAGACAGGCTGTCCCTCAGTGATCTTCAATATCTCTCAAGTCCTGTGGCAGTCAGAGTTGGATGGCGGAGCCTGGGGAATGGCTGCCTCCGCCACTCCTCAGAAAGACTTATTCACTGGCTGATCCTGCAGCCAAAGGAGGAGAAAGAGGAGAGTACACAGGAGCCATGGGTGTCTGCATCTCCAGGCATGTTATAAGTGACTGAGCACATTGTCACTGTATACAGCCATAACCTGCATCTAAAATACCCTATACTACCCTATACAGCCCTAGCCTGCCACTATAAAACCTTATGCTACCCAGACCTGCCACTATAATACCCTATACTGCCCTAACCTGCCCCCATACTACCCTGAGCTTCCTAATGGCACCTCAATCACTCTGCAATTTTGCCTTTGCGATAAATCACGCTGCAGTCGTGGCAAATCACAACACATGACTCTGTCCCTCAAAAGAAGCTCCTGCTCCTTTTTGAGCGACAAGCTGCATACGCTGCAGTTTTGTCAGGGGGGGCCTGACTGTTCCCTTAAAACATGCTTAACAGGACAGTGCTTGTGCTATGTCATTTGGCACCTTGTATAACCTAAAATACCTGACTGATCCTGCCTGGTGCTGCCCCCCCCCCTTAAACTGAACACGTGTTTATCATGGCTGCTGAACCCTGCAATCATGGTCAGTTTACATGCCTCTGTCAACCTCTGTCCTCTCTCCACCTCTTCCCTGCCTGTCAGCTTGTGTCAGTGACGCTTTGCTCCCCTCTACTTTCCTAACTGCTGCTATAATACCTGTGTTATATTTCTACAATCCCCTCTGTTAAATAATGATTTGTGCCCCACTGTACGTGTTTTATAAAAAAATATGCAGATTTCTACCTTATTTCAGAGTGCCTCCCTCCTGGCGCTCAAGTGACTGACCGCCTCTCTCCTCCCCTCCTCCTGACTGATGTCAGCGGGAGTTCTTGGTCCCTCCCACTGTAGCTGTCAGACTGAGGAGAGCAGCGAGCAGCTGGGCACTCTGAAATAAGGTAGAAATCTGCATATTTTTTTTAAAAAACAAGTACCGTGGGGCACATAATGTTATTTAACAGAGGGGATTTTTTGATATGACAAAGTGGCTTTACAACCAATTTAATGATTTTATCAATGTTTGTTAAAGGCTAAGTTCACTTTTGGAACATGTAACACGTTACACCCATATATAGGGTGTAAAATGTATGATGCTCCTATACACCTAGCTTCCGCTGCCTGTGTGAAAGCAGATGGGGGAACTTCTCCCTGCACCCGCTGTCACAATTTGAAAACAAGACGGCTGCGCGGGGCTACACCCACACAGATACATCATTCATTCACAGCTTCCTGTGAATGAATTAATTACAAGAATCTTCGGCTGACACGTCAGATGGCTTGTAGTTATCAAAGAACTGAGAGGGTGCTGCTGAGCGCACTTATAGTTAATTGATTCTTCCTGCATTTCAGTAACTTTCTGCCTGTATGGGAGGTATCGGCTGACAGCTGACTGAGAGTCTGCAGGATCCTGGTATTGCACACGTGATCTACTGATCGCTGTTGCAATGCTTTATAGGCTGCAGTGTGAAAAAAAAATGCTTTTTTTTTTACCTGCAAAAATATGTGCATTCATTATTTATTGAAAGGTGAACTAAGGCTGTTCATACATGATAATATTTTCTTATTTAATTTCCTTTAGATTCACCTTCAACTATGCAGTGCAAGGGTTTAGGTTTGACCACATGTTATATGGTTTTGGTAAATCTAAAGGAAAATTGTACAATAAAATTGTATAATATATGGCCAGCTGTATCCTTTAATATTTTACAATATGTTTCTTTGTAAAGATTGGAATTCTAGTCGGTTATGGAAACCACATTAAATACAGTGTGCAGGTTCTGCTTCTGGCTTTGGAATGCTGCAGAGTGGTTGTTCTTTCCTAGTCATTCTCAAGTCTATGAGTCTGATAACTTACTGAAAACAATGCAATATGTGGCCAATGTATTAGCAGGATTTACTAAGAAATAAAGAGCAGGGATAAATCACAATGACATTTGCCTTACAGCTTACATTATGTGCACATTCTCAATGAATGTGATCTCTTACCTAGCTGGAAAATTCTACACTAATGTTCAGTGCCTGGAAGACTAACCACAGGCAATGATGCCTTCAAGTAATCCTGCACATGCATGCACAGATAGAGAATGCAACAATTTAAAACAAAATACTTCATCAAAGTATATTTTGTTTAGTCAAAGCACAGATTAAACAATAAAAAGACAGCATTATTATTCAAATGCCATCAAACAGTAGGAGTGCTGTCTTTGTCTTTTATCTAATTTGAAAGCTCCCAAATGCCTTGTTTTTATTTGTTCAAAAGAAGGTATTAAGCCCCATACACACTATCAGATTTTCTGCTAATTTTTGTCTTCAGATTTACCAAAACCATGTAGTGCAAGGGCCTGCCTGATTGCATACAAATTGAAACTCCTAAGGTTTGACCTCATATTATATGGTTTTGGTAAATCTGAAGGAAAAAATCAGCAGAAAATCTGATAGTGTGTATGGGGCTTTAGAAATAATATGAAGGGCAAAATGATGAAGAAGCACAGAATTAGACAAATGGAAATGGAGGGCAGAAAAGATGAAGGCTGCAAGAAATGAGTGGGTTAAGAAATGAAAAGGGTTTGTGGTACAGAGGGATCAAACAAAGTTCAAAAGCCCCCAAATATTTTTAGCTATGGGGTTATAATGTGATCAGGGCCGTATTTAAGGCAGGACAAAAGGGGCAGCTGCCCTGGGCCCTGTCGTTGTGGGGCACAAAGCAGCTGCCTTACTCATACTTGCCAACTATCCCAGTTTAAATTCCCTTGTCCTTTGAAGTTTTAGTGCTGTGCGGTGTCCCAATATCTCAGTGTGAAGTGCTGGTACTAATGCTGCCCAGCTCTGCCCTATTGTGTACAGATGACTAACCTGCAGAACTTGTGTTTACATGTAAATAACAGGCACTGATATGTAAGTAGCAGTGGAATTCATAATTAAATAGCTGCGTCCGGCGGCATTGATATGTAAATAAAAGGTGGCATTCATATGTATATCATGCCCCCCTGCAGTGATGAGATGATGTGCTCTTACCTCTACCAACCAATCACTGAGCAGTAATACTGTACAGTAATCTCTAGCAAGCAATTAACAAGCAGAAATCATTTGCTGTAACCTCTATCAACTAATCCATTAGCCATAATGTGTGCTGTAACCTCTAGCGACCAGTCAGTATGTAGTAATGATATGCTGTAACCGCTGGTAACCCATCGCAATTGCTGCCTGATCTGATACAGTAAACCGATTTAAAGTCTAGCTGCTATTTATTGTATGTCTCAGAGCAGGTGGAGCGTGAAATTGCATGGAGGGGGGCCCAAGAAAATTTTTGCTCAGGGTCCAATCAATATTAAAGACGGCCCTGGATATGATGGATGCCAGTGTGTAGTGTGTTTAGAATAAATACATTTTCCCAATAAAACCACCCAGAAAGGAAGGATTCAGAAGATTACTTTATCAACAAAGTTGAGTTTTCTATATCCAATATTTATTTATTCTGTTATGCTAGAGGATATTAATGGAGAATCACTTTGCCTACAGCACATAGCAATTAACATTTGGAGATGTTGGTAAAATGTATCAGGATAGACTTTTTATATACTTTCCTATGAAAATAGTTGTTATGCAGAGAGAAAAGGGAAGGATCATATGAGATTGTATATTCAGAAAATCTCAGATATTCTCAGATACTCTCCTATTCTCCCAGATGTCAATAAGATTAACCCACCAAAGGGATAGAGACCGTTTCCTTAGTAAACTGAAGGCTCACTTATTGTTAATAAGATAAGCGTCAAAACTCCAGTGGTACAGCATGATAAAATCATTGGGGTAACTGTAAAGAGTAGCTCATTTAGGTTTGAGCTATTTCCCCCAGGGAGAATCTGCTTTTGCCTCTTGTGCTCTGCTTAACATTCTTCCTATCACCCACACTTCCTTTTTTTTCCTTTCTCTTTATTGCATGACCTTTATTTAAATTTTCCTGCGGTTTTATATTTTGCAAGTCCACGTGCCTTTCTTCAACCCTTTCTGAATCCGCTAGACTAAACACTACTGCCATGTTTCCACCGAAAATAAGACATAACTTGAAAATAAGACCTACAGGGACTTTAACTAGGGCTTATTTGGGGGTTAGGGCTTATATTGCAACCATCACCGATAACTAGGACCTATTTTCGGGGAAACAGGGTATTACCCTTCCTCTGTTGTGAAGCTTGGCTCTCTGAATATACTAAGGCCGCGTACACACAGGCGGACTGTTCGCCCAACTTTGTCCGCTGAACAGTGTTTCAGCGGACAATCCGCTCGTGTGTGGGCTTCAGCGGACTGTTTCAGCGGACAGTCTGACGAACAAAGTCTTTCGGAATTTCCGTAAGACAGTCCGTCCAAACTTGGTTTCAGCGGACAGTCCGCTCGTGTGCAGGCACGTTGGACGGACTAAGTATGACGCATGCCCAGAAAGGATTTACAGGGCGGACAGGGCGGAAGCGCTCGGTCTTGTAAAACTAGTGTTCGTATTGAAGCTAGCATATTCGTCATGCTGCTAATTTTGTGCTGCACCCCAGTGCCGCCCATCAGTGCCCAGCAGTGCCGCCCATCAGTGCCCAGCAGTGCCGCCCATCAGTGCCCAGCAGTGCCACCTATCAGAGCCACCTATCAGTGCCACCTATCAGTGCCCATCAGTCCCATCTATCTGTGGTACCTATCAGTGCCCATCCGTGCCACCCATCCGTGCCACTTATCCGTGCCACCCATCCGTGCCATCTTATCTGTGCCCATCTTTGCCCATCAGTGCCGCCTTATCTGTGCCCATCGGTGCCGCCTTATCTGTGCCTATTAGTGCCGCCTTAACTATGCCTATCAGTGCCCACCAGTGCAGCCTATCAGTGCCCACCAATGCAGCCCATCAGTGCCCACCAATGCAGCCCATCAGTGCCCACCAATGCAGCCTATCAGTGCCGCCTAATCAGCGCACTTCAATGAAGGAGAAAAATGACCCGTTTGCAAAATTTTATAACAAACTATTAAAACATGATTTTTTTTTTTTTTTTTTTTTGCATCTTTTTTTGTTTGTTTAGCAAAAAATAAAACTCCGAGCTGTAACTAAATACCACCAAAAGAAAGCTCTATTTGTGGGAAAAAAATGATAAAAAATTCATTTGGGTACAGTGTTGTATGACCGCGTAATTGTCACTCAAAGTGCATCAGCGCTGAAAGCTGAAAATTGGTCTGGGACTGAGGGGGGTTTAAGTGCCCAGTAAGCAAGTGGTTAAGCCAAAAAAAAAAAAAAAAAAAAAAAAAAAAAAAAACATACAATATTTTTGGAAATAATAAATTTTTATTTTTCCTCAGAACAAAACTAAATCAAGAGGGAGGCAACACTGGAGACAATTTTGACGTTTGTGAAGCCTTTTGTCCCCCAGGCACACATCAAGTGAGTGGCCACCAAAATTCCGAACCTGTGTAGCATGTAAATAGGGAGCACAACCAGGTCCTAGAATCCCAAAGACCAGGAACAGCAGCAGATGAGATCTATGTCCCCAGACTGTGGTACTACAACAGCCTGCGTCTTCTTTCAGAGCAGACTGAAGCCAGGCAGTCACTTGGGACTCTTCCGTCTAGCCTTCCCTCCACGCGTCGCTGGAGGCTGTGCCTCTGGTGGTGGACTTGTGGTAGGAGGAGGAGGAGGAGGAGGAGGAGGAGGAGCAGTAGGGTCTGCGTTATAAAGCTTGGTGGTCGGTGTGAGCTCACCCTTCAGACCCCGTTGGATGGCATCAAAAAATATTGCTTCGCACAAGTTGCGCTGTGGTTTTTCCATTTCGAGTAGCTTACTAGCCAGATAAGTGCCATAGGCCTCCTCCGGATTGGGGGGTTTGCTCAGCACTTGGGTGGCTTGGCGTATAAGTGCCAAGGACTCCTCCTCTGTCCGTGTCATCCTCCTGGGCCTTTTGCTGGCTAGGCGGAGGGGAGGGACCTGGCTTTCCGTCCGACTCCTGCTGGGCCCAGCTAGCTCCTGTGTGTGGCTGGTCCCGGCCTCCTCCTCCATACCACTGGTCCCGGCCTCCTCCTGGGTGAGCTCATCCTGTGTAAAAAACAAAGAAATCAATAAATAAAATATGTCTATATTTTGAAATCATCAATCACTAACAATTTTACAGTTCTCACTTGCAAATACATTTGTCTTGAAATACAAAAGGCTATCATTTTGACACCACCATTTTTCCATCAGTTCACCAAGATTTGAGCCACATTTGTGGAAACTACTGTATCCTTCTATCTAATTTAGCTTGTGATGAAATCCTAGATTTGGAAGCAATTCAAACATTGAACTTTACATCATTAATATTTGAGCAATCCAAACTTTATAAACTAAAATATACCTGGCTCCAGCTGGGCGCATCAACCTCGTCCAGCAAGGAAGGGTCTGGATCTTCCAGGGATGGCTCACCTGAGGTGGAGGGAAGGGTGGAGGGACGGGTAGACGGAGTAGAAAGTGACTGCCTGGCTTCTGACGTGTCATCCAGAAAACGCAGCCTGTCATAATACCACAGCCTAGGTACATAGACCTGACCTGCTGCTGATCCTGATGTTTGGGACTCTAGGATCTTTCTGCGCTCCCGCCTATACACGCTACGCAGGTTCTTAATTTTGGCGTTCACAAAGTCAGTGTCTGCCTGGGGGAGTCGGGTTTTCACAAACGTCAAAACTGTCTCCAGTGTCTTCTTCCGGGCATGACGGTTAGAATATTGGGGGTGTTTTGAATCCCAAAGACTCCTGTGTGACTCTATTAGATCAATAAATGTGGAGAGGAAGGCCTCCTCCTTAAAGGGGTCTGGGGTATACCTTTGCATTTTCTGTTTATGTTGTTCTCTGAAAAAAACAAAAAAAAAAAAATAAGTAAATAAATACAAAAAAAAAAAAGAAAAAAAAGTCAGACCAAATGCACACTATTTATATTGTGACAATGTAGGCGAGACACACACTACCACACACGCTACCCCCCCACACACACACTACCCCCCACACACACACTACCCCCCACACACACAAACACTACCCCCCCACACACACACACACACTACCCCCCCACACACAAACACTACCCCCCCCACACACACACACACACACACACTGCCCCCCCATACACACACACACACACACTACCCCTCCCACACACACAAACACTATCCCCCCCCACACACACACACACACACACACTACCCCCCATACACACACACACACACACACACACACACACTACCCCTCCCACACACACAAACACTACACCCCCCCCACACACACACACACACACACACACTACACACACTACCCCCCCCATACACACACACACACACACACACACACACACTACCCCCCCACACACACACACACACTACCCCCCATACACACACACACACACACACACACACTACCCCTCCCACACACACAAACACTACCCCCCCCCCCACACACACACACACACTACACACACTACCCCTCCCACACACACAAACACTACCCCCCCCCCACACACACACACACACACTACACACACTACCCCTCCCACACACACAAACACTACCCCCCCCCACACACACACACACTACACACACTACCCCCCCATACACACACACACACACACACACACACTACCCCCCCCATACACACACACACACACACACTACCCCTCCCACACACACAAACACTACCCCCCCCCCCCCCACACACACACACACACTACACACACTACCCCCCCCATACACATACACACACACACTACCCCCCCCCCCCCACACACACACACACACACACACTACCCCCCCCCATACACCCACCCCCACCCCCACACTACCACACAAAACACCAACCCCACTCAACCACCAACCCACATAAAAATCAATTAAACATCAATAAGATTAAATTTCAATATACACATTCCTAACGCAGGCTTAAAATTAAACTAAAATAAAACGATAACTATCTTACCGTCGCGTGTAGCACTCGCTGCTTCCGTTCGGACAAGCGTACGGCCTCGCGGTAACGCTTTATATACAGCGCATGCATTCAGGCTCCGCCTGCGTCGCCCGCCCCTGACGTTCCTTGTGACCGTATTTCCCCGCCCCTTTTACCCTCGTTCCGCTGTGGGTGAATGATAGGAGAAAATGGCGGACGCAAATTCAATGAGCAGCGTGAGCAGCGCGGAGGAAAGCCATGGACCCCATGCTTCCGGAGCAAGGAGGATATATAAGGCCACCAATATGGCCTTTGAAGAGATGGTGGAGATGGTGGCTATATTAAGAAGGGAGGACTATGATGGGGAACATGGCCCGTACCCCAAACCCAATGTCCGGAAAAGCGGCATCTTGGATAAGGTCGTCACAACGTTGCATAACAAATTTGGGGTACAAAGAGGCAAGGACCAGCTCCGGAAACGATGGTCCGACATCAAGTCCAGGGAGCCGGACCAATATCATCGCATCAAAAAGGCCCTGAAAAAAAGTGAGTAAACTCCGCGTTTATCGTGACTGTCGGACATAATCGTTCGTATAGGTATTATATGTAAATCTGGCGGATTTGTTCGTAAAGGTATTGTATGTAAATCTGGCGGATTTGTTCGTAATCGTTCGTGTAGGTATTGTATGTAAATCTGGCGGATTTGATCGTTCGTGTAGTTAATAGTTCATGTAATGAGCGCATATGGTTGTTCGTATATGTGGGCGTAAATAGCATGAATTTGTATATGGTGTAAATTTATCTGGTGTTGGATTAGATTTTAATTAGTTATTCATTTTTTTGTATTGTTCATGATAAACTGAATTGTCACACTCAGTTTCTAGGATATACATTTTTAATAAAGTTTCATAAATTTATTCAGTGCAATGTAGACTCAATAAAAAAAATGAGATAGATAGATAGATAGATAGATAGATAGATAGATAGATAGATAAAATGCTGGTTCAACATCTGGACTGGGAAACATTTAGTGTAGTTTGGGACATCATAGAACATTTTTTGACATAATCACACACAGGTACTCCAGGGGATGATTCGAGTGTGTCCGTCTGTGAAACTTGGACAAAAGATATAAAGTATCACAGTTTGGTTAAAGGCTAGGTTCACAGTGCTGCAATGTACGAGATCAAATGTGATTTGCACCACACTGCAGTGCAAATCACATGTGATCTCTGTGTGATGCGATTTCAGCCATACATATAGTATGGCTGAATTCGCATCGCATCCGGCCCAAACTTGTACATGGCCCTTTTTTTAGTCCACAGCCGAATCGGATCACATGGGTCTTCACACCATGTGGTCCGATTCCTGTCCGAGTTTAAAGATTGCACTGTGAAATGAGAACTAATTTGGAGGTGTCAATAAAACTTTACACTGATACTCCCAGCAGGTCACATAGGGCAGTGCGAACTGCGCAGTAGATTTGCAGCGTTCGCACATCGCAGCAGTCTGAACACAGCCTAACTAAAAAAATGTCATTTTAATGATGTATTAAACTATGAGCTTGTAATAACCAGCTAATAATTGTACACCACTTCAAACCAATGTTTCATATTCAAATTTCTGAACTCAAATATCACTATGCTTAAAAGTATCCTTTTTTTTTTTTTTTTTCATTCTCATAGGGGAACAAAGACTCAGACAAGAGGCGGAGCAGCCCAGGACCCCCCGACCTCGCCAGCCTGATTGGGCAGTTAGCCCCAGCCCAGTGTCGGTATTGGAGCTGCCCAGCCCAGTGTCCGAGAGGGAGCAGCCAAGCTCCGTATCCTCCGCTGGACCAAGCTCCGTAGCTCCGCTGGATCAGCCGAGCCCAGGGCTAGATGTGGAGGAGGAAGAGCAGGCGGAGATACACACCCCACAAAGTGAGTGTCTGACAACCCAGCTTAAGGTAAACAATTAATGGCTGTATATTTTAACCAATTTTTTATCTACACATGTTTTTAGGTGATGATCTGGTTGTGGTAGGACAAGCCGCGGAGCCATTTACCTCTGACAGTGCCCAGAGGCTGATTGGTGACATCATGGCCTGGAATGGGCAGATTGATCGTATGGAGAACCAAATTATCAACATACAAAGAGAACTGATCACTATGAGGCAGGGAATGAAGAACATGATCGATGTTTTAGGGAGAATCTAAGCCCCTTTTCCGTAAAACCCAATCGATCATGTTCTTCATTCCCTTGGAAAAACGTTTTTAATGTTTTTACAACATAGTTTTCAGAGGCCAAATTTTGAAGATGCACACGGTGTGTCAACATGTGCTATGTGCCATCAGAGGATCGCAATGGAACGCATTTGGTGTTTGCAAACCCTTCCTCATTCTAGTATGTGAGAGGAAGGGATTGCACACACCAAACACGTCCATTGATCACTCATGATGGTACATAGCACATGTTGACATTACCAATTTTTGGTGTGCATCTTCAAAATTTGGCTTTACCCCTTATTTTATGTAAATAGTTAAAAATATGCTTTTATTTTTATTTTTTGTGATAATTGTATTTTAGATATAGATATATCTATATATTTCTATGTTTACAAAAAAAGAAAAAAAAAAGAAAAAAAAATAACACAAAAAGAAAAATATCTAAAAAAAGAGGCACTGGTTGGAATGTGCACTATTAAAAAATCAAAAAAAAGATGTGTGTGTGTGTGTGTCTACTTCTTTCAATACTCAATACCAGTTTGGGAAGTCATTTTGTGTTTTCTGTCACAAAGGGCCTTATTTCCTATTGTCAAAAACCACTTTGCTATACAAATGCACTAGGACAGGAATATGCAATTAGTGGAAATCCAGCTGTTGCAGAACTACAAGTCCCATGAAGCATAGCAAGACTGACAGCCACAAGCATGAGACCCAGAGGCATGATTGACTTGTAGTTTTGCACCAGCTGGAGGTTGGCCAATTGCATATCCCTGAATTAGGACAATGTAGGAGACAAGCAACGTGAAAAGCAAACAAGAACCAAACTTAAAAATTTGAACAGACAATACATATTTCAAGAAAAATACATTTTTATTGCTCAGCTGGCATTGGAATAGCCCCCCTACCATTAAAATAGCTGACATAGCGGTCACGCACCTCACGTGCTGTTTGGGGGGCTAAGCCAGGAAGGGCATGATCCAGCCCTGCCAGTTCTGGAAATATTAGTCCGGCCTCAGGCCCAATAGGCTGCAGGTACTGGTTACCTGAAAATTTACGTAGAAAATTGTGCAGAATGCAGCAGCACAGAATCACATAGTTCAGTTTATATTCTGCAAGGTTGATCGCTGTCAGTAACAGACGGAACCGGCTGGCCATAATGCCAAAGGCACTCTCCACAACCCTTCTTGCTCTGGCCAGCCGGTAATTAAAAACCCTCCTCTCCGGGGTGAGGGTCCTTTGGGGGAAGGGTTTCATAAGATGTTCACTCAGACCGAACGCTTCATCAGCCAGAAACACAAACGGTAGACCCTCCACATTCTCGGCATCTGGTGGCAAGTCCAGGCCACCAGTGATAAGACGGTGGCAGAACTCGGTCTGCCTAAAGACTCCTCCGTCAGACATCCGGCCGTTCTTCCCCACATCCACATAAAGAAAGTCACATTGTGCCGACACCACCGCCATTAGCACCACACTATGGAACCCCTTATAATTCCAATAGTAGGACCCCGAATGGGGTGGGGGCACAATCCTCACATGTTTCCCGTCGATCGCCCCTCCGCAGTTGGGAAAGTCCCAACGGGCAGCGAATTGGGAAGCCACAGTCTGCCATTCCTGTGGCGTGGAAGGACACTGGGGAGTCAAACACAGGGAAAAAAAATTAGTCATTAAATAAAAACAATTCATAACAAATAAAACTCAAAAACATTTTGGATAAAACAGTTAAACAGAAATATTGCAAATTTGTTTTCTGCAAAAAAAAAAATAGGCGGACCAATTCACAGATTAATCAGCCCTCTGATGGACCAGGGGACATAAATTAGGTGGGTAAGTGGGGTGGGGGGACTAATTAATGAGTATCCAACACCTGCAAACAATTTGATTGGGGTGGGGGGACTAATTAATGAGTATCCAACACCTGCAAGCAATTTGATTGGGGTGGGGGGACTAATTAATGAGTATCCAACACCTGCAAGCAATTTGAGTGGGGTGGGGGGACTAATTAATGAGTATCCAACACCTGCAACCAATTTGAGTGGGGGGACTAATTAATGAGTTGACAATCCATATATATCAATCCATATATATCTATATATCTATATCTATCTCTATCTCTATATCTATCTCTATATCTATATCTATATCTATCTATCTATATCTATCTCTATATCTCTATCTATCTATCTATCTATCTATCTATCTATCTATATCTATATCTATATCTATATCTATATCTATCTACACACACACACACACACACACACACACACACACAGGGTGTATACAAAGAGTATACAAAGGGTGGGGGGGGGGGGGGCAAGTAAAATAGTACAATGGAGCTGACAATATGAATTATAGAGAAAAACAGTCTCGGCTGTGGGTGTATATGGGGCCCAGGGTTGAATGCTGAGGACGTTAATGAAAGCAAATATGCACGTGGGACACAAAAAGGTAAAAAGCTAAAAAAAAATGACACAAAAAAAAAAAAAATGCATGCATTCATATAAAGGGGACATTCACATCATATTCCTGTCATGGATATTAAAAGTCATGATGAAATGAATACAAACATACAATGCATATAATGCATATAATGCAATATTAAAAGAACAAACTTACCTTCATATATTCCTTCTGCAGGACCCGAATAATGGCAGAACAGGTCTCTGGAATAATGATCCTCAGAGCCTGGGGGGAGATGCCTGTCGAGAACTTGAGGTCCTGAAGGCTTCTCCCTGTCGCCAAGTAGCGCAACGTGGCGACGAGCCTCTGCTCCGGAGTGATGGCTTGCCGCATGCAGGTATCCTGCCTGCTGATATAAGGGGTCAGCAAAGCCAGCAGACGGTGAAAAACGGGGTCCGTCACCCTGAGATAATTCCTGAAATCATCAGGATTATTCTCACGGATCTCACGGAGTAAAGGCATATGCGAGAATTGGTCACACTGGCGCAATCAATTCTTTGTCCATGAACTCCTCCTCACCCTGTTCACAGACTGGGCTCGGGTCAAAGTATTAACCCCAACACCAAGCCCCAATATAGCACGAACTCGTTCCCGAGTACGTCCACTCTCCATGGCTTTGAAACGGTCGGCTGGACAGACAAGCTCAACTGAACGCACTGAAGAACAGCCAGACCTATGAAGAACGACCTGAAACCCAGAAACGAGCGGACCAGAAGCGCCTAATAACAGGTACAACTGATCCACGCGTATCGAAAGACAGATACAAACCTCACAGGTAGACTGCGCCGCAGTGAACGGACAAATTAAGCTGAAGTCTGAAAAGCGCGAATCGTCTCTAACCAAACTTCTACTAACGCAAAGTCAGCAGAAGGAGCCCAAAGGGTGCTTTGCTGTGTCCTGGACTTCCTATTTCTAGTCCCGTCGTACGTGACGTACGTCATCGCGCACGCTTTCAGCGGACTGTCTGCTCATCATGTGTGGTCAAGTCCGTTCATGCAAATTTTGAACGGACTGTTTGTCGGATTGTCTGACGAACTTAGTTGGGCGAACAGTCCGCCCGTGTGTACGCGGCCTAAATCAGCAGATTTATGAGGAGAGGGTTTAAGAAGTGTTGTTATGGCTAATTTTATACCAGGTCCTTCATTTAATGTGTTTTTTTTATAATCACTTTTTCTTTATTAAGACAAATTTCAACCAACAACATATAACTACACATTGCACAATATATCTATATAAATCTTTTCATTAACATAAACCATACTAACCCCCCCACCCCGAGAAAACACACCGGATCCTTGATCATGTATAAAAAAAGTGTATAATTTCGAATGACTATTTTCATGTCCTATTATGTTTAGTGTTTTAATTCAATATAATCTCACTCTACTATTCCGTTTTTTTATACCTCTGTACCTTTCATTTCAATCCACCCTTCTTTATGTGATTCCATTACATGTTGCCCATGCCATGCCTAATTTACTAATATAACATATCCTCTTCCTTTAACCACCTCAATACAGTGCACTTACACCCCCTTCCTGACCAGACCAATTTTCAGCTTTCAGCGCTCTCACGGTTTGAATGACAATTACTCAGTCATCCAACACTGTACCCATATGAAACTTACGTCCTTTTTTCCACACAAATAGAGCTTTTTTTTAGTGGTATTTAATCACTAGTGGGTTTTTTATTTTTTGTGCTATAAATAAAATAAAACGTAAATTTTGTGAAAAAAAATGCCCTTTTCTTTGTTTCTGTCATAAATTTTTGCTAATTAGTCAATTTTCTTCATAAATTTTGGCCAAAATGTATACTGTTACCTATCTTTGGTAAAAAATAACCCACATTAGTGTATATTATTTGGTCTTTGTGAAAGTTATAGAGTCTACAAACTATGGTGCCAGTCGCTGAAAATTGATCACATCTGATCAGGCCTTCAGTACATCAGGTGTACCTCATTTCTTGAGACACTAACAAGTCAGGAAAGTACAAATACCCCCCAAATGACCCCTTTTTACAAAGTAGACATTCCAAGGTATTAAGTAAGTAGCATGGTGAGGTTTTTTAAGTTGTCATTTTTTCCCACAATTCTTTGCAAAATTAAGATTTTTTTTTTATTATTATTTTTTTTTACAAAATTGTCATATTATCAGGTTATTTCTCACACACAGCATATGCATACAACAAATTACACCCCAAAATACATTCTGCTACTCTTCTCGAGTACGGCGATACCACATGTGTGAGACTTTTACACAGCCTGGCCACATACAGAGCACCAACATTGATGTAGTACCTTCAGACGTTCTACGAGCAAAAATGGCGCATCTCATTTCTCAACCACCTATTACATTTTTGAAGACCCTGGAGTACCAGGACAATGGAATTTCCCATAAAATGACCCCATTTTGGAAAGCAAACACCCCCAACGTATAATCTGTGAGGCATAATGAGTCTTTTGAACGGTTAATTTTTTTCCAGAAGTTTTTGGAATATGTGGAAAAAAATTAAAACGCATTTTATTTTACACAAAATTGTCAATTTATAAGATATTTCTAACACATAGCATGTATATAGCAAAAATGACACCCCAAAATACATTCTGCTACTCTTCCCGAGTATAGCGATACCACGTGTAGGACTTTTACACAGCGTGGTCACATAGAGAGGCCGAACATTGAAGTAGTACGTTCAGGCGTTCTAGGAGCATAAATGACACATCTCATTTCATTCCTACCCATCACACTTTTGAAGGTCCTGGAGCACCAGGGCAGTGAAATTACCCACAAAATGGCCCCATTTTGGAAAGCAAATACCCCAACGTATATTCTATGAGACATGGGCTGCAAATAGGTACTCGGGTACTCTGATGGGCTGGAGATAGGTACTCTGGTACTCTGATGGCCTGGTGACAGGTACTCGGTTACTCTGATGGCCTGGTGGCAGGTACTTGGGTACTCTGAGGCCGCGTACACACGGGCGGACTGTTGGCTCAACTTTGTCCGCTGAACAGTGTTTCAGCGGACAGTCCGCTCGTGTGTGGGGCTTCAGCGGACAGTTTCAGCGGACAGTTTGACGAACAAAGTTTTTCGGAAATTCCGAAAAACTGTCCGCTGAAACTTGGTTTGAGCGAACAGTCCGCCCGTGTGTAGGCTACTTTCGAAATGAGCAAACTGTTCCCGCTCGGAGGGAAGTCTGCTCATTTCGAGCGCGTGTGCAGGTAGGCGGGGCCCGCGATGGAGACGTCGCGGGCTCCGCCGCCTGGAATGGACTTAAAGGGGAACCCCAACGCTGAAAAAAATCGGCGTGTGGGTCCCCCCAAAGTCCACAACAGACCCTTGTCCGAGCACGCTACCCGGCCGGCCAGGAAAGGGGGGCGAGCGAGCCCCCCCTCCTGAGCCGTACCAGGCCGCGTGCCCTCAACATGGGGGGTGCCTTGGGGAAGGGGGGGCCGCGCGCCCCCCCACCCCAAAGCACCTTGTCCCCATGTTGATGAGGACAAGGGCCTCTTCCCGACAACCCTGGCCGTTGGTTGTCGGGGTCTGCGGGCGGGGGGCTTATCGGAATCCGGGAGCCCCCTTTAATAAGGGGGCCCCCGGATAACGGCCCCCCACCCTATGTGAATGAGTATGGGGTACAATGTACCCCTACCCATTCACCTGTAAAATAAAAGTACCCAAAAAAAAACACAACACACGAGATAAAATATTTTAGACCCCCGAAGACGGAAGACCCCCGGAGCTGTGCAATAAAATATTTTATCTCGTGTGTTGTGTTTTTTTTTGGGGTACTTTTATTTTACAGGTGAATGGGTAGGGGTACATTGTACCCCATACTCATTCACATAGGGTGGGGGGCCGTTATCCGGGGGCCCCCTTATTAAAGGGGGCTCCCGGATTCCGATAAGCCCCCCGCCCGCAGACCCCGACAACCAACGGCCAGGGTTGTCGGGAAGAGGCCCTTGTCCTCATCAACATGGGGACAAGGTGCTTTGGGGTGGGGGGGGCGCGCGGCCCCCCCTTCCCCAAGGCACCCCCCATGTTGAGGGCACGCGGCCTGGTACGGCTCAGGAGGGGGGGCGCGCTCGCTCGCCCCCCTTTCCTGGCCGGCCGGGTAGCGTGCTCGGACAAGGGTCTGTTGTGGACTTTGGGGGACCCCCACGCCGATTTTTTTCGGCGTTGGGGTTCCCCTTTAAGTCCATTCCAGGCGGCGGAGCCCGCGACGTCTCCGTCGCGGGCCCCGCCTACCTTGACACGCGCTCGAAATGAGCGGACTGTTGCCTCGTGTGTGGGCGAGTCCGCTCATTTCAAAAGTTGCGCGGACTTAGTACGACGAACAAAGTTTGCCGTATTTGTCCGCTCAAAAAGTGCCGTGTGTGGGCGTGTTCGTTCATTCAAAAGTTTGAGCGGACTGTTTGACGAACTTAGTTTCGGCAGACAGTCCCCGCGTGTGTACGCCGCCTGATGGCCTGGTGACAGGTACTCGGGTATTCTGATGGCCTGGTGACAGGCACTCGGGTACTCTGATGGCCTGGTGACAGGTACTCGGGTACTCTGATGGCCTGGTGACAGGTACTCTGATGGCTTGGTGACTGGTATTTGGGTGCTCTGAAGGGCGGTGACAGGTACTCATATGGACTGTGACAGGTACTCGGGTACTCAGATGAACTGTGACAGGTACTCAGATGAACTGTGATAGGTACTCGGGTACTTAGATGAACTGTGACAGGTACTCGGGTACTCAGATGGACCTGGACAGTTACTCTGGTATTCAGATGGACTGGGACAGGTACTCGGGTACTCAGATGGACTGGGACAGGTACTCGGGTACTCAGATGGGCTGTGACAGGTACTCAGGTACTCAGATGGGCTGTGACAGGTACTCGGGTACTCGGATGAACCGTGACAGGTACTCGGGTACTTTGATGGGCTGTGAAAGGTACTTGGGTACTCTGATGGACCGTGACAGATACTCGGGTACCATGATGGACTGTGACAGGTACTCGAGTACCCTGATGGACCGTGACAGGTACTCGGGTACTCTGATGGACTGTGACAGGTACTCGGGTACCCTGATGGACCGTGACAGGTACTCGGGTACCCTGATGGACCGTGACAGGTACTCGGGTACCCTGATTGACCGTGACAGGTACTCGGGTACCCTGATGGACCGTGACAGGTACTCGGGTACCCTGATTGACCGTGACAGGTACTCGGGTACCCTGATGGACCGTGACAGGTACTCTGGTACCCTGATGTGCCGTGACAGGTACTCGGGTACTCTGATGGGCCGTGACAGGTACTCGGGTACTCTGATGGGCCGTGACAGGTACTCGGGTACTCTGATGGGCCGTGACAGGTACTCGGGTACTCTGATGGGCCGTGACAGGTACTCGGGTACTCTGATGGGCCGTGACAGGTACTCGGGTACTCTGATGGGCTGTGACAGGTACTCAAATACTCTGATGGACTGTGACAGGTACTCTGATGGACTGTGATTGACAGGTACTATGAGGGGTGGTGACAGGTCCTCTTTATTGGGGGGGGCAATCAGTGTGCTTGATGTGTACTGTAGGCGGTAACGAGATGTTACCGCAATCTCCTCCTCACACACGATCGGTGTGTGAGGAGAAGAACCCGGTAACATCTCGTTACCACGGTTTGTTTACATTTTAGTGATCGGCTGTGAAAGGATCACAGCCGATCACGTGGGTAAACAGCCGGCCAATGGCTGTTTACCAGCATCGGTGACGAGCAGTGTTCCCGGGGAACACGCCGCCACCGATGTGCACGCTCACGATCGCGCGCATGCGTCGTATACAGTCAGGGTGTGACCATCTGTGATCGGCCGTGACTTCATCACGGCCGATCACGTGGTAAACAGCCATAACCAATGGCTGTTCACCCCCTTCGGTGGCAAGCGGTGTCTCCGTGACACGCCGCCACCGAAGACACAGGGATCGCGCGCATTCCCTGTTTAAACGGGAGGCCGCCATATGACGGCCTCCCGCCACAATAGGTGCGCCGCCTGGCCGTCATTGGACGGCCGGCGGTCAGGAACTAGTTAATGACATTAATTATCTCTCCACTGTGCCTCCCGGAGGAGGAGAAAGAAACAACACAAAATCCAAAACAAAACAAAAAACAACTCCTCCCAATTTTCCCCCACCAGATGCATCTCATAGACTCTCCGTTCCATAATGCAGCATTGCCCCCAAAAGGGTTTAATCCACCCCTATTTCTGAGGAGTAATACAGTCATCATGCCAATGTATCTTTAAATCTATTCTGTTGGTCTTTGACCATATGTATCCATCTCTCTGCTTCCATTATTTTTTCTACCTCCCTTTTCCAATTCAGTATAGTGAAACATCCAGACTGTTTCCAAAATCTAAGTATTCTGGCTAAGCATTTTGGCTGCATTTAGCAAATGGGGAGTAACGCTTCTCTTATAAAACCTAGCAGATGATGGCATCCCATGAAAAAAAAAAATGTAATGTAGATAATTCTATAGGTCTAATGCCCCATACACACGATCGGACATTCCGACTGATTTTTTCCGACTGATTTTTTCCGACGGATGTTGGCTCAAAATTGTCTTGCATACATACGGTCACACAAAGTTGTTGGAATTTCCAATCGTCAAGTACATGGTAATGTACGTCGGAACTATAAAAGGGAAGTTCAGTACCACGTGTGCCACCCTTCGGGCTCCTTCTGCTGATCTCGTGTTTATCGCGTGTTAGTAGAAGTTTGGTTAGAGACGATTCGTGCTTTTCAGACTTATGCTTCAGATCGTTACTGCACTTCAGTTTGTGCTTGTGGGTTCATATCTGCTTTTCAGTGTGTGTAGTCAGTTCGCATTTGTTTGTCAGTGCGTGCTATTTATAGTACCGTATTTGATTTCCAGTGCGTTCTTGTCCGCTCGTTGCTGATTTTCAGCTCGTTCTTTCAGGCCTTGCTGTTTTTCAGTGCTTTTTGTTAGTCCGTTCTGACCAGGCGACCGCTTTGAAGCCATGTTGCGTGTATGTACTCGTCGTAGAGTTCATGCAGTGCAGAGGCTTGGTGTTGGGCTTCTAGCTTTGACACAAGCCCAGTCCATGAACAGGGTGGGGAGGAGTTCTTGGACGAATGTGATCCAGGAGAATAATCCTGATGATTTCAGGAATTATCTCAGGATGACAGACCCCGTTTTTCACTGTCTGTTGTCTTTGCTGTCCCCTTATATCAGCATACCTGCATGCGGCAAGCCATCACTCTGGAGTAGAGGCTAGTTGCCACGTTGCGGTACTTGCCGACTGGGAGAAGCCTGCAGGACCTCAAGTTCTCGACAGGCATCTCCCCCCAGGCTCTGGGGATCATTATCCCAGAGAAGTGTTCTGCCATTATTCAGGTCCTGCAGAAGGACTATATTAAGGTAAGTTTTCTCCTTTAACATCACATTCTATGTTTTTAATGTTTGCAAATTTATTGTACTTCTTCCATCATTCCATAATTACCATGATTGTAATATGCTGTAATATGCTGTGCCCCTTTGCCCTCATGCATGCTGGAAGCTTTTAAAGTTCCTTTTTTGTCCTTCATGCATATTTGCCTTCATTAACCTCCCCAGCATGCTCTCCTGGGCCCATATACACCTATAGCCTAGTCACTTAACAATGTATTTTGGTAGCTCCATGGTAGTGCTTTACCCTAAACACCCCCTAAAATGTGTACAAATGTTACTTGTGTCCTTAAATTCATGCAGCGTGCCAGAGGCTTTTTTTTGGTGGCCCATTTTGAACCCCCCCCAACCACTAAGTCAGCTGATACCAATCCTCTATCTGCTGACTTTGGCAACCCATACACATTATACCTACCTCTTTTGTGATCAGATTTATGGATGAATTCACCAAAGCATGTAGTGCAAGGGCCTGCCTGACTACTTTCAAATGGTACTGTTTAAAGTTTATTTCTCATATTATTATCTTGATAGATAATATCAGAATGTACACATGTGCTTCCATTTGTTCAGTGTGTATTTTTATTTTTTTATTATGACACTTCTTACCTGTCCAGTGGGCTGTCAATAGTGTAAGTAAGGAGGGGCTGACCAAAGTTAACACGCATTGTTTATGCATTCAGCTCTTAATGAAGTGGAGAGTGTTACCTGTCCAAAACATTGCCTCCCCTTAAATTTTTGCAATGGGCCATCAGATGGGGTGAGGGATCTGATAAGTGGACCTTATACTTTTGTCTTTAAATACTCATTTGAAAAAATGTTATACTGATGTTGGCCAAGAATGTTTGTGTGTAATCTGCTTGCAATGTTTATGCGCAAAATGACAATTTTTTTTTTTCTTGTTTAACTCCACAGTTTCCTTCAACGCCACAGGAATGGCAGACTGTGGCCTTCCACTTTGCCACCCGTTGGGACTTTCCCAACTGTGGAGGGGCAATTGATGGGAAACATGTCCACATAGTCCACCCCCAACTCTGGCTCATACTATTATAATTACAAGGGGTATAGTAGTATAGTGATGTTGGCAGTGGTGTCAGCTACTTACGAGTTCCTCTATGTGGACGTGGGGAAAAATGGCAATATCAGAAATTAGCATATCAAAACTGTGTTGATATTGTCTTCATCAGATGGGGTGATGTCACCCCTGTAAAAGCCAAATTTTGAAGATGCACACAAAATGGGATTCAAACTGGGCATTTCCCTCCTGATCCCATGCCTAATGTCAACATGTGATAGCTCCCATCATGGGGGATCAATGTAGGTGTTTTGGGGGTGCAACCCCTTCATCTCAGCCACTTTAGTAGCAAGGAAGGGGTTGAACCCACAAAACGCGTACATTGATCTCCTGTGATGGCAGATAACACATGTTGACACACACTGACCATCTTCAAAATTTAGCTTTTCAAAAAATGTTAAACTTGTTTTTAAAAACTCAAATCAATGCTAGTTAGTTTTATGTGTTTAAGGAATACTTAGCACACCGATATTTGAGGGCAGAAATAGGAATATGAAACATTGCTTGGAAGTGTCGTACAATTGTTTTTTTTGGCAGAGTTCCAAGCTGAAAACATTATTTTTTACACTTTCTAAAGCTGGAATACTTACCTGTTTTGTGCAAGCTTCACAGATGGAGACACCCTTATAGTATCCACTGGAGCACGTGTGCAGGACACCCTAATAAAAAGGGTGTTCTGGTGTCCCACACTAGTGCTCCTGAGTCCAGATGTGTAAAATGCTGCTGAGTGTCCTCTCCTTTACACTGAATCAAGTTTGCATTTCATTCTAGTTACAAACCCATCTAGACAACAAACTTCTTTGAATCGAAATAGGCCTGAAGAAATGTAGTTAACTGCAACTTCCCAAAACATCGTATTTTAGTGGGCGAACAAACAATGTTTCCTACGACCGATTGAACCCATGAAAGTTGCCATTTTAAACTTTACAGGAGTAAATAAAAGCACATGGAGCAGTATGCAAGTAATAATAATAACATGAACACAGGACAACTACTTACTTTTTTGAAGAACTCGCTTGATCTTTCTGTACTGATCATACTCCCTCAATTTCAGATGTGACCAGCGTTTCCTCAGTTGATCCTTGGATCGTCGTACCCCCAAATTTTTCTGCAGACTCTTCACAACTTTAGTCATGATCTTGGCCTTTCTGACATTTGGGTTTGGGTAAGGTCCATACTTCCTAGTCGACCCTCTTCAAGATGCCCACTATCTCCACCATCTCTACAAAGGACATATTTTGAGGCCTTAAATCTCCTCCGGGATCGGAACGTTTCTGGCTCCGGGCTTTCATCGTCCTCCTCGTTGCTGAAATTAGCATGCACCTGCTGTGTCTCCGCCATGTGCTCTCCCCACTCCCCAAAAGAGAAGGGGTGGGGAATAGACTAGAAAGAACATCAGGGGCGGGCGGTGTTTCACGCATGCACAGTGTATATAAAACGTAACACACGTGCGTCGTACATATGATCTGTGAGCGGAGGACGGAGTATCAGAAGCGATAATCGTTATAACAAAGGTACAATTTAAACTTGGTGTATCACTGGCCTATACTGCTTATAGATTGAGGCCTATATTGGGTCAAGATTAGGAGAGTTTAGCCTGACATTAAGGTTTGTCTTGTGTTGTGTCTTACAGAGAAAATGGATGGGTTCAAAGACCACAGCTTCCTCCCAATCTTCATTGACAAGTACAGGGAGCTGCCCTGTCTGTGGCAGGTCAAACACCCCCATTATAATAACAAATTAAAGAGGCAGGCAGCGCTGGAGAAACTGCTGGAGTTGGTGAAGCCGGTGGTCCCCATGGCAAACATCCCCTATTTAAAAGCCAAAATTGGTGGCCTGAGGAGCACATATCTTAGGGAGCGCAAGAAGGTACAGGATTCCCAGAGGTCAGGAGCTGCAGCAGATGACATTTATGTCCCCAGGCTGTGGTACTATGACAGACTGCATTTTCTGTTAGACCAGACTGAAGTCAGGGAATCCCTTTCAACCCTTCCTTCCACCCCAGCTGAAGCTTCCAACCCCCACCCTGAGACTTCCAGCCAGGAAGAAGTAGAGGAGCCCAGCTTGAGCCAGGTATAGTATTGTTCTACCTATTATATTTTTTTTTTTTGTAAAAATTAATGATGTTAACTAGATGTGATTATTGATCACTAATGTTTGATTTAATAAAGTGTTTTACATATCAATAGACAGAAGTAGCCAAAAATAATTGGGACAAGAATGAAAAATGCTGGGGTCAGAATGATAGTCTTTTCTATTTATTAACATTCAATTTGCAACAGTCATGAGCTGAAAATTGTGTGTGATTGATGAACCAAAAACTAAAAGTATGCCCCTTTTTCATACACAGGAAGACCTCAACCAAGAGGAGGCCATGGAATGTGGCAGCGAGGAGGTGGCTGTGGAATGTGGCAGCCAGGAGGAGGCAGGGGTTAGTGGCAGCCAGGAGGTGGACAGGCCTAGGAGCCTCACAGAATCCCAGGTCCCCCCCCCCCTCCGCCTTTGAACCAAAAGGCCCAGTAAGGGGAGGAACGTGGAGGAGTCAGTCCAGGCTGATTGGGGAGGCTTCTGTGGCCCTCAAAACCACCCCCACTCTTCAAGAGGCCTTTGCCTCCATGGCTGCATGCAAACTGCAGGACATGGAGGAGGGTCAATGCCTCATGTGTGAGGAAAACATGTACCACACACTAAATAAGAGGTTGATGGGTGAAATCACCAACAAAAAAAACAAAAACACCTGTGTGAGCTGAACCATCCTCCTCCTTCTGCCACACCTCTAACACTGCAGCCACAGCCTGGAAGGAAGCGTGGAAGGAAGACCAGAGAGGGATGGCCTGGGTTCAGTCTGGTCTGACAAAAGATGCAGGCTCTTGTATGACCACAGCCTGGGGACATATACGTCATCTGCTGCTGTTCCTGATCTCTTGGACTTCTGGACCAGATTGTACTTCCTTATATATGGACTCCTCAGGCCATGAATGTTGCCTTTATTGAGTTGATGTGTGCCCTGGGGGCCAAAGGCTTCGCCAATTTCAGCTGTTTCTCCAGCGTTGCCGTCCTCTTTATTTGGTTATGACCCCTAATAAAGGGTTTTTTTTGTTAAAGAAATATTTACCTATGTGTTTGACTTCAAAAAAGGACAGTTTATTTGTGAGTAGGCAAGTACAGTTCAAAAATACAAAGTCAAATTAACAAGGGACACCAACACCAAACAACCTCCTTGAGATTTAAAAGTTAAAAAAAATAAATAAATAAAATAATAATGGTTTTGTGGTAACTTGACACACAAAAAAGATGACGGAGATCACCAAAATAAAAAAACAGGAGATCTTGATTAAAAAAACAGCCACAAAAATGTAAAAAATATTAAAACATAAAAAGAAAAAATTATTTTGCAGATCTGATGAATAAAAATATTATATTCATGAAATCACAAGAAATAATAAAGAAAGAAATTTGTGAGAAGTCTGTGTGAATATGAGCATCAAAACAACTTCATTCTTCTAGCATTATAAAGAAAAAGAGAATGCGCTGCATCAAACAATTTTTAACATTGCAGCATGTCGGAATTTCCAACAACAAGCTTCAATCGCACATTTTCCGTCAGAAAGTCCGACTGTGTGTATGGGGCACAAGTGTCATTTTCTTAATCCAAGGGGCTATCTCTTCCCAGAAAACTTTAATCTTTGGGCAATGCCACCATAAATGCCGAAATGAACCTCTTTGGTTATATACCCTCCAGCAGTTAACATCCGTCGATGGATATATCTGAGCCAATCGAACTGGTGTACGATACCATCTTGTCAGGAACTTATAAGACATCTCCTGTATATGGGAACTTATTGAAGTATGGTTTTAATGTGTTAATCAGAACTAATGTGTGTTTTGCCCAAGGATTTTTTTTTTATTGTTGTCAATATACTGATGGCTCTGTTGAAAAAATAAGATGAAACAATGTTCGCTTCATTCAACCACTCAATTTTTTTTTTTGTCCATGATTACTTATTTAAAATGGCTTACCATATTTACTTTTATTTGCATAGTGAACATGCACTTGTTAAAGTGAACATTTAATCTGTAAAGTGAACAGTAAATCACTAAATCAACCTTTGGTGTCTGTAGCAAAACTAGAAGACATGGACCTTCTTCTACTTTGCATTGCAAAGCACCAGATAAGGTTTATTAAAGCAAACTCAGAGCACCCTTTTGTGAGTAATCTGTAATCTTTACATTGAAAACATTGCAAGCAAAGTCTGCCTTCGAAGTGGCTCCATAGCCCTTAGGGTGCCCTTAGGGTGCCACCATTATTATCCATGTGCAGATGTAACCATGGGTTCTGCTAAGCGTTTGTGTCCTGACAGAGCCCATCTGCACACCTGCTGGTGGTTTCCAGTGCAAAGGCAAGGAAGTTTTCAGACTGTCCCGGTCACAGTCTTTTTGCGCACGTGCAGGAAACCCAGCATGTGCATAGATGCCTGGGGGGGGGGGGGGTGTGCCCAGCGCATGTGCATATGTGCTGTAGGGCTCGCTTGGTATCCTTGTCCTGCAGCACATCTGCACATTCTTTCCTAGGTGAGATTTGTGAAACTGCTGCCTTGCATTACAAATAAAGCCCTTAAAGGAGAAGTATGGGAATGGCAAAAATAAAAATCATACTCACCTAGATGGCTGCAGCACCACTCCCGGCTGCAGCTGTTCCTGCTGGCTCTACCCCAGGAACTAAGTTATCAAACACCACTGAACACACTCCCCCTCTGCTCCAAGTGGAGAGCACTGACAATCATCTGCTTTCTGCTGTTCCCCTCCAGCACTCACTGAAACGCTGGGCTGTGAAGGGGGTGGAAGGGGCTGGCTCAGGCTCTCAGCAGATTGCTGAGAGCCTGAGCTAGCTGTTGGTCCAGACATCTGGGTGGACCCCCAACTGTAAAGTTGGGATCTTTCCTGAGCCTGGACCAGCTGAAAACAGGTCATAGGAGTATAGAATGAACTGCACTCCTGTGATCCATAGAAGTATAGCCAAAATAGTCGTGGCTATACTTCTCCTTTAAAAAAAAAAAAATATTCCATTTGTAAAAGAGGAAGGGGGGGAGGCAGGGAAGCCCAACATGCCGTTTAGGGTGAGAATCTGCTTTAACACAATAAAAAAATATGGAAGATAAAGCAATTAGATTGTAAAAGTCACATACAGAAATTTTATTAAAGTGGAACTCCAGCATTACTTGTTTTTTCCACCTCCACCTTCCCACTGTATGGGTCTGAACTTTCACTGAAGAGTTGTTGCAGCTCCTACCCTGTACATACTGAATAATGGAACACATACATTTCTCAGCAGCAGTTGGCTTTTGGGTTGCCTATCTGATAAATTCGATTTTCACCCCAACAGCCTACTGATTCAGCTTTAAGTAAACCTTGCAACTAAAACCCAAAATATGTGTTCACTAGAAACTCACTATACTTTCCCAAAGCAAATGTGCTTTGTTAAGGAACAGCACAGTGGCTAAATGGTTAGCACTTCCACCTCGCAGCACTAGGTTTGTCAGTTTGAATCTCAACTATGAAATTACCTGTGTAGAGTTTCTATGTTCTATCTGTGCTTCACTCCAAAGACATGCTGGTAGGTTAATTGCCTCCTGCCTAAATTGGCCCTAGTATGTGCATTACTAGGTTAGTTAGAGTTGAATTATAAGCTAAGGGACCTTAGATGGTAAGCCCCTTGAGGGCAGGGTCTGATGTGAATGTATAATATACAGTATATATGTGTAAAGCACTGCGTAACATCGTCAGCTCTATATAAATACCTGTAAAATCAAAACCAAGAGGATAATAATTTCACATATCTAGTTGATAGTGTTTGGCCCTTTCTTTCCACTACTGGGGTTTAATGAAGAATAGCATGATCCTGATTTTGTGTACATTAAATGGAGCTTGCTTAGTGTGTGCATGTACTTATGTAACAGCTAAGGAGTGTGCCTAACATCAAACTTCCCTTAAAGAGGAAGTAAACCCTGATGGGTTTACTTCCTCTTTGTCTCCCTGCAAAGGTAAAGCTTAATGAGCTACTATGCATCGCACCTGCAAAGCACCTTGTCCCCATGTTGATGAGGACAAGGGCCTCTTCCCGACAACCCTGGCCGTTGGTTGTCGGGGTCTGCGGGCGGGGGGCTTATCGGAATCCGGGAGCCCCCTTCCGTCTTCGGGGGTCTTCTCGCCGGACTCCTCCGCTATCTTCTTGTAGCTCTTTTGCTAGCGGAGGAGTCTGGCTTTCTTCCTCGCTGCCGGCCTCTTCTCCCGACATCGGGGGTCTTGTCCCCCTCTTCGGTTCTTCTGCCGGGCCACCGCGCCTTCTTATAGCTCTTTTACAGGCGGTGGCCCGGTCTTCTGTCGCCGCCGTCGCCGCCGCCTTCCGTTCTTCTTCTTCTTCTCCAGGAGATGTTGCCTCGACGATCTCTCCGGCCGGAATGCCAGGGACGCACTGCGTGGCCACTTATATAGGGACAAGGGGCGGTGTCACATGGCTTTATGTCATATGGGTTGGTGTCACATGGTGACCCCGCCCCCTTACGATGTCATAGTCCCCATGTGACATCAACCCATGTGACCAACCCATGTGACATAAAGCCATGTGACACCGCCCCTTGTCCCTATATAAGTGGCCGCGCAGTGCGTCCCTGGCATTCCGGCCGGAGAGATCGTCGAGGCAACATCTCCTGGAGAAGAAGAAGAAGAAGAAGAAGAGCGGAAGGCGGCGGCGGCGGCAGGGGCGACAGAAGACCGGACCACCGCCTGTAAAAGAGCTATAAGAAGGCGCGGTGGCCCGGCAGAAGAACCGAAGAAGGGGACAAGACCCCCGAAGTCGGGAGAAGAGGCCGGCGGCGAGGAAGAAAGCCGGACTCCTCCGCTAGCAAAAGAGCTACAAGAAGATAGCGGAGGAGTCCGGCGAGAAGACCCCCGAAGACGGAAGACCCCCGGAGCTGTGCAATAAAGTATTTTATCTCGTGTGTTGTGTTTTTTTTTGTACTTTTGTTTTACAGGTGAATGGGTAGGGGTACATTGTACCCCATACTCATTCACATAGGGTGGGGGGCCGGTATCCGGGGGCCCCCTTATTAAAGGGGGCTCCCGGATTCCGATAAGCCCCCCGCCCGCAGACCCCGACAACCAACGGCCAGGGTTGTCGGGAAGAGGCCCTTGTCCTAATCAACATGGGGACAAGGTGCTTTGGGGTGGGGGACCGCGCGGCCCCCCCTTCCCCAAGGCACCCCCCCATGTTGCGGCCTGGTACGGTTTAGGAGGGGGGCGCTCGCTCGCCCCCCTTTCCTGGCCGGCCGGGTAGCGTGCTCGGACAAGGGTCTGTTGTGGACTTGGGGGGACCCCACGCCGATTTTATTCGGCGTTGGGGTTCCCCTTTAAATCCATACCAGGCGGCGGGGTCAGCGACGTCTCCTTCGCGGGCCCCGCCTACCTGGAGACGAAATGGGCGGACTTTCCTCCGCGTGTGTGGGCGAGTCCGTTCATTTCAAAAGTAGGGCGGATAGTATGGCGGACTTAGTACGCCGTATTAGTCCGCTCAAAAAGTGGTGTGTGTGGTCAAGTCCGTTCATTCGAAAGTATGACGGACTGTCCGTCGGATTGTCTGACGGGCTAAGTTGGCCAGACAGTCCGCCCGTGTGTACGCGGCTTTAGAGGTTCCAGCTATTGCTATTGTGAGTGATAGATCTACTTAGGATGGTCAGTTTTTAATAGGAAAGCAGAGGTACTGACAGGGACACTAGAGATTTCACATAGAGGAAGCAATACAAAGATAGCAGGATCATTTTTCATACAAGTACATGGTACAGCAGGCACATACAGTGCCTTGCGAAAGTATTCGGCCCCCTTGAACATTTCAACCTTTTGCCACATTTCAGGCTTCAAACATAAAGATATAAAATTTTTATTTTTTGTGAAGAATCACCAACAAGTGGGACACAATTGTGAAGTGGAATGAAATCTATTGGATTTTTGAAACTTTTTTAAATAATAAAAAAATGAAAAGTGGGGCGTGCAAAATTATTCGCCCCCCTTGCGTTAATACTTTGTAGAGCCACCTTTTGCTGCGATTACAGCTGCAAGTCACTTGGGGTATGTCTCTATCAGTTTTGCACATCGAGAGACTGAAATTCTTGCCCATTCTTCCTTGCAAAACAGCTTGAGCTCAGTGAAGTTGGATGGAGAGCGTTTGTGAACAGCAGTTTTCAGCTCTTTCCACAGATTCTCGATTAGATTCAGGTCTGGACTTTGACTTGGCCATTCTAACACCTGGATACGTTTATTTGTGAACCATTCCTTTGTAGATTTTGCTGTATGTTTGGGATCATTGTCTTGTTGGAAGATAAATCTCCGTCCCAGTTTCAGGTCTTTTGCAGACTCCAACAGGTTTTCATCCAGAATGGTCCTGTATTTGGCTGCATCCATCTTCCCCTCATTTTTAACCATCTTCCCTGTCCCTGCTGAAGAAAAGCAGGCCCAAACCATGATGCTGCCACCACCATGTTTGACAGTGGGGATGGTGTGTTGAGGGTGATGAGCTGTGTTGCTTTTACGCCAAACATATCGTTTTGCATTGTGGGCAAAAAGTTGGATTTTGGTTTCATCTGACCAGAGCACCTTCTTGCACATGTTTGGTGTGTCTCCCAGGTGGCTTGTGGCAAACTTTAGATGAGACTTTTTATGGATATCTTTGAGAAATGGCTTTCTTCTTGCCACTCTTCCATAAAGGCCAGATTTGTGCAGTGTACGACTGATTGTTGTCCTATGGACAGACTCTCCCACCTCAGCTGTAGTTCTCTGCAGTTCATCCAGAGTGATCATGGGCCTCTTGGCTGCATCTCTGATCAGTCTTCTCCTTGTCTGAGCTGAAAGTTTAGAGGGACGGCCAGGTCTTGGTAGATTTGCAGTGGTCTGATACTCCTTCCATTTCAAAATGATCGCTTGCACAGTGCTCCTTGGGATGTTTAAAGCTTGGGAAATATTTTTGTATCCAAATCCTGCTTTAAACTTCTCCACAACAGTATTACGGACCTGCCTGGTGTGTTCCTTGGTGTTCATGATGCTCTCTGCGCTTTCAACAGAACCCTGAGACTATCACAGAGCAGGTGCATTTATACAGAGACTTGATTACACACAGGTGGATTCTATTTATCACCATCAGTCATTTAGGACAACATTGGATAATTCAGAGATCCTCGCTGAATTTCTGGAGTGAGTTTGCTGCACTGAAAGTAAAGGGGCCGAATAATTTTGCACGCACCACTTTTCAGTTTTTTATTTGCTAAAAAAGTTTAAAATATCCAATAGGTTTCGTTCCACTTCACAATTGTGTCCCACTTGTTGGTGATTCTTCACAAAAAATAAAAATGTTATATCTTTATGTTTGAAGCCTGAAATGTGGCAAAAGGTTGAAAAGTTCAAGGGGGCCGAATACTTTCGCAAGGCACTGTATCAAGAATAGGAAATGTGTTTACGTATGCTTTAAATTTGATTATACTGTTATTCTTTATTACTTTAGTCTCCTTATTACATATTTACTGGCTTTAAGTTTGGAGGGAAGCTTGAAATTAGCATTGCATTGAGTGGCCACTGGAAGTCCCCAGCATTTGAGTGTGTGGTGAATTTATGTGTCAGGTCAGCTCTGCCAGTGTAGTGGCACATGGGTAACAGGGCAGTGAGTAGTATAAATGGTATTGGCAGAAAGCTGCCAAGGGGATTCAGAAAGAGTGCCAAGCCATCAAGATGTAGTCCATGAGGCTTTGCCTGTTTAGCTTTTTGGTGTGGACCTTCTCATAACCTCAGGGTGGAAATATCCTCTAGAGACTGTACTGGTGAAGACTCTAACTGAGGTCCCCTGCCATAGGGCCTGAAGCAGGTATGTGCAGGTCAGCTGAGGATGCAGGTTAGGCCAGCCTGGGAGTCTCCCAGGGTATACCTTTGGGGTGCAAGGTGCAAGAATTCTACTTAGTGCAGTGTGTACCCTGGTAAACCCCATGCCAATTGTACCACAACAGGTCTAGGTAGCCAGTCTAAATCCAGACAGGGACAGGTTAAATAGACCACATGCTTTTCCACCACGACAGTTAAACATGGACATGAAGTCCAGCACATTGCTACCATTAAATTATAATGCTATATTTCTTTCTGGAAGATGTAAACTGCACCTGTAAGCAATTTTAAACTTTTCCTTTTTTTAAATTGCTTTAAAGCAGATGCTAAAAGATGCTACAGTGAGATTAAACTTAAAAATCCCCAACAATTGTACCCAGAGAGAAATGCTCTTTTGTTTGTCCTTCCTTTCCTTTGTGGCCCACGTGAAAATTGCCAAACACTTGCAGTTAAAGAGAGAGGAGAAAAGTAAGCAAATTGTATCATGTAGTGATCTTGGCAGCCCATTCTTGTCCTTTCTATTTAAGTAAATTATACCTAGCCTACACAGATGTGGTCATTTCCAAATTAAGCAAACAATAGTTAGGGTGGCTCAGATTGAGGGACTGTAAAGCCTAGTACACACAGTAAGTTGTGGGCTGAACAAGAAAAGAAACGAGAAGCTTGCAAGGAGGTCCTGCACTAACCATGCAATGTTAGTAGAGCAATCTCCATGCCCCCGGGAGATTGCCCCCCCCCCCCCCCCCCCTCTGCCAAAACACACTGGCAGTGCTCGCAGGCATTGGCTGAGAGCACTGATCAGATGCCGATCGGCTGCTTGTTTTCCAGCTTGGTCGTTTGACAGAAGCCAGTCATGAGATAGCCTTCTCCCCAATAAAGACCTGTACACACAGGCTGAATGTCGACCGGTATTGACTATATCGGCTGACTTCGGTCGATATTCGGCTCTTGTAGTAAAAAAGAGCAGTGTGAACTGCAAGCTTTGACAAAGCATTTGCAGAGCTTTCAACAAGCTTTGTTGAAGCTTTCAAAATACCATTCAACTCCAATTTGTAAATGTTGAACACAGATCCCAATGGGAGTGTTGATTGCCACTTTAAATAAGCTGCTAGCAGGCTGTAGAACTTCTTGAAGCTTGTTGAAAGCCTGTTGAAGCCTGCTAGCAGCTTGTTTAAAGTGGCAGTCAACACTCCCATTAGGTTCTTTGTTCAACATTTACAAATTGGAGTTGAATGGTACTTTAATAGCTTCAACAAAGCTTGCAGAAAACTCTGCAAATGCTTTGTCAACGCTTGCTGTTCCACACTGCTTTTACCCAAGCTAAAGTCCATGTGAAACAGGCCTTAGGTACTATGGAAGTTCAAGAGAACCTGTTGGAATTAGGCTTATGCAAGACATAATTCAGTCTTGAATTATTATTACTAAACAATATTATAAAAGTTTTATATTTTTCCCATTTTATCTGAGTGTGACTTATCAGCTAGCGAGTCAGAGGTCACTTTACTTCTGACAGTTGCTGCTCTGTCAACTGTCTTACCAAACACATTGAGTGAGTAAGGCAAGGGTTCTGGGCACTAAAGAATTCACCTTCTACAAAATTCTACACATTTTTTTTGTGATTTCATGTAAACAATAAATACCAAAGTTTTAACAGTAAGAGAAATAGCACTTTATAATAAGTATGTATAAAAAAAAAATCTGTGGGCAGCAAGCCTCAGCGTCAGACAGTAATTTCCTCCACAATGCAGTTTAACTAAAAAAATCCTGTTTGTCTAAAAACAATCAGAAGTCTCTGGTTTCAAGTTATAACTTTACTTTAAAGCGGACCTTCAGTAATTTTTTAAACTTTCCATCTATGAACTTTGTTGCCCTTGTTGTTTTAACTTTGAATAGTAAAAACATTTTTTCTGCCAGTAAATACCTTATACAGCCCACTTCCTGTTTCTTGTCTGATAAAAAGCCTAGGCTTATTACATCATGCACAGCTCTCTCTCTTTCACTCTCATGGGAGTTTGCCAGGAAGGGAGGGGGGATGAGTTATAAGAGGGCCAATGAGAGCTGCAGAGCTGGAGGTGTATGCTCGTGTAAATCCAGGAAGTGAATAGGTAGCAGCTTCTAGAGATGGACGAACTTCCGACGGGACGTTTGGCGAATGCGAACCGTGAACGCGGTCGAAAGTTCGCGAACCGCAAAGTTCACGACAGCCCCATTGACTTCAATGGCAGGTGAACTTTGAAAACCTACAGGTCATATTTCCAGCCACAAAATAATTACTAGCTGTGCACACATAGTCCCACCACATGGCCACTGACATAACACATGTATGAAGTGAATCTGGGATGGACAACTACAAGCATTCTTTTTTTATGTGAAATTTTGACAATTCAGGACTCAGGAGCGCATGAAGGCAATGGAGGAGAGGAAAGGTCAGGGTAGGCTATGAAGAGGGGGCAGAAGATGATCACCAGCACCGTGATATAGAACACTGACACCAGCACCGTGATAGAGTGCACTGACACCAGCACCGTGATAGAGTGCACTGACACCAGCACTGTGATAGAGTGCACTGACACCAGCATCGTGATATAGAGCACTGACACCAGCACCGTGATATAGAGCACTGACACCAGCACCGTGATAGAGTGCACTGACACCAGCACCGTGATATAGAGCACTGATACCAGCACCGTGATATAGAGCACTGACACCAGCACCGTGATAGAGAGCACTGACAGGAGCACTGATACCAGCAACACGCTGCTGGGCCCCAAAAATATGACACCGCTCAACCTCTTCAAACAGGCGGGTACAAGCATATAGTACGGTGTGCTTTTTTTGTACAAGGAAGTGAGCCAAATGTAGAAAAAAGGTCTGTGTGCTCGATTAAATAAATTGTTTATAGAGATATACATGGTCTACTGGTCACATGTGTTGAACTCCTCCAAGATCCAAGCCTCTTTCATTTTCAGAAATGTCAGGTAGTCAACACTGTCGTGAGCTAGGCGAGTGCGCTTATCGGTCACGATCCCCCCTGCTGCGTTGAACGTCCTTTCGGACAGGACACTGGATGAGGGGCAAGCCAACAGTTCCATTGCAAATTGGGCAAGCTCTGGCCAGAGGTCAAGCCTGCCCACCCAGTAGTCCAGGGGTTCATCACTCCTCAGAGCATCCACATCGGCTGTTAACCTGATGTAGTCGGACACCTGTCGGTCTAGGCGTTCCCTGATGCTGGATCCGGATGAGACCTGTCGGTGGGTCGGCTGAAAGATTTACCTCATATCATAAGTCACCAACACATCTTCAAACTGCCCTCTTCTTGCAGGCGTTGTTGGATTGGTACCCACAACTCTTTCTCTGGGAGTGGGAATTGCTCCTCTGCCAGCGCACACAAAAGCAGAATGCAGCCTTTCTCGAAACAAGGCCTGGAAGTGCTTCAATCTGACAGCCCTCTGTGACGGTGGTAACATTTCCACCATTTTGTGTTTGTACCGGGGTCTAAGTACATTGCCACCCAGTACTGGTCCTTGACCCTTATGCTTTTTATACGGGGGTCACTGTTAAAACACTGGAGCATGAAGGCCCCCATTTGCACTAAATTGGAAGCGGTGTGGTGGCCAGGCTCCTGCTTATCATCCAGGATAATGTTGTCCTCCTCGTTCTCCTCTCCCCATCCACGCACAACAACCGGGATCCCAGAAAGGTTTAAAGCATGCTCTTCTTGCTCCTCCTCATCCGCCCCCGACACCATCCTCCTCTGACTCCTCTTCAGACTCCTGTTGTTGACTTGTCTCAGAGTAGCCCCCCCTTGGAATTCATCCAGCATTGCGACTTCCTCATATTCCCGCTCCTGCTCCTCCACGGCTTGATCAATGACACGACGCAATGCACGCTCCATAAAGAAGGCATAAGGTACCATGTCACTGATGGCACCATGGCTGCGACTGACCAGTTTGGTGATCTCATCAAATGGCCGCAGAAGTTTGCATGCGTCACGCATGAGCAGCCACCGGCACGGTGAAAAAAAAAACAGCTCCCCAGAACCTGTTCTGCCGCAGAGTTCATACAGGTAGAGGTTAACTGCACGTTTCTGCTGGAGTAGCCTATCAAGCATATAGAAGGTTGAGTTCCATCGCATCGGGCAATCGCAAATAAGACGTCTGACCGTCAGATTGTGTCGCCGCTGAATGTCAGCAAGGCGAGCCATGGCCGTGTAAGATCTTCTGAAATGGGCCGAGATTTTCCTTGCCTGCCGCAAGATGTCCTGGACCCCAGGGTATTTGACAACGAATCGCTGCACGACCAAGTTTAAGACGTGTGCCATGCATGGCACGTGCGTAATTTTGCCCTGTTTCAATGCGCTAAGCAGATTGGCACCGTTGTCACACACCACTTTACCAACTGTCAAATTGAGCGGTGTTAGCCACTGATCTGCATGTGAACGCAAAGCTGAAAGGAGTTCCGGGCCAGTGTGGCTCTTGGCTTCCAGGCACCACAGATGCAGCACGGCATGGCAACGTCTGACTTGGCATGTCGAATAGGTTCTGGGGAACTTGGGTGACGAAGTGGAAGAGACGCTAGCAGTGGAAAAGGAGGAGTCAGCCGAGGAGGAGAGGGAGGAGGATGGAGTAGAAGGAGGAGGAAAAGAAGAGCCAGGCCTGCATGCAATCTGTGGCTGTAAAACCAAATCTACACGGGTGCCACGGGTTACATGCTTGACGGCCATCAGAAGGTTCACCCAGTGCTCGATTAAATAAATTGTTTATAGAGATATACATGGTCTACTGGTCACATGTGTTGAATTCCTCCGAGATCCATGCCTCATTCATTTTCAGAAATGTCAGGTAGTCAACACTGTCGTGAGCTAGGCGAGTGCACTTATCAGTCACGATAAAAGTGATATACCTTCCCTGCCCATGTTTGCTAGACCATGTGTCTGTGGTCAGATGTATCTTGGCACCGACACTGTGTGCCAGAGATACATTCACTTGCCGCTGAACATGGCCATATAGCTCTGGGATGCCCTTCTGTGAGAAATACTTCCTTCCTGGGACCTTCCATTGGGGTGTTCCAATGGCCACAAATTTTCGAAAGGCCTCTGAGTCCACCAGTTTATATGGCAGTAGTTGGCGGGCTATGAGTTCTGACAAGGCAGCCGTCAACCATTGGGCAAGAGGGTTATCCGGCGTCATCATTTTTTTACGCTCGAACATTTGGCCCACGGAAGCCTGCCTTTTTGCAGAAAAACGTGAGGATGGCGTGATGGAAGGTGGAATGGAGGACAATTGTGAGGAGAGAGGAGAAGGAGAAGTAGAAGACGAGGCTGGACTGTGAGAGCCTGGAGTGTGGCTTTGTGTGTTCCGTTGCTCCCACTGGGCTCTGTGATGGCAGCTCATGTGCCTTCTTAAGGCGGTTGTCCCTAGGTGAGTGTTGGGCTTACCGTGACTTATGCGTTGACTACAAAGATTGCAGATGGCAACACTATTGTCATTAGTGGACACGTTAAAAAAAGCCCACACTGCGGAGCCATGTGCCGGCGTCCTGGGAGCGCCAGATGTGACCGTACATGGTTGATGCCTTGCTCCTGATACATTCGCATTCTGCTTTGTCCCTCCTGTGTAATCTAAGTTCTTCCGGCTTCTTCTCCCTATCTGCTGGTCCATATCTCCCTCTGAACTCTCCTCCTCTTCCTCTCTTGTGGGCACCCACGTGACATCACTAGACACGTCATCATCGACGTCACCTTCCCCACCACTATAATTAGAGATCTCGGAGTAGGCAGCAACAGCGGGGACAAACCTCCTTCTTGGGCTGATCTGGGTACTGTCGTCAGACTGCTGAGCGGCGGTTGTTGCTACCTCCTCTTCCTGATCCAATGCCAAGAGTGGCTGCGCATCGGAAATGTCTTGATATGGATCAGAAAATAATTCCTGTGACTCAAGCGGAAGGAATATGGTTGTGGTGGTGTTGGTGGTAGTGTCTTTGGGGGTGCACATAGCAGAGAGTGAAGAAGAGGGTGCAGAAGAGTAAGGCTGAGTGAGCCACTCAACCAAGTCTGGTGCGTCCTTTGACGTAATCGCAGGCACCTTCTGCAATTTGCTACTTTGGCTCAAGTCTGTTGCTCCTGCCCTACCCCTACCACCCCTGCAGAAGGGCCTGCCTCTTCCTCTGCCTGTCATTTTTTTTAAATTACCCTGTGACAAAAGTCTCTAGAGAAGTGCAGTATGTATGTGGAAGAAGGTATATAACACCCTGATTCAATCTGTGGTTTTTGGGGGCCACTGGTCTATCACACCAGTTATAATACTTTTTTTTTATTGCGTTTGTCACTCTCTGTTGTATCGCTGCAGAACCGCTCAGCAGTCACAATGCTGCACAGTGGAAATGCACTATACTATGCTTTCTATATGTGCAAGTATTTTATACGTGTATTACACACCTATATACTGCACACCAAATAGTACACCTATACCAGTCCTTACAAGGACCTTTGTGGACCAAGTAGCTAGTGATGTGCAGACTGTACCTCAGTCCCTACACTTATAAAGGACTGCTGCAGAATAGGGCAGCAATCTGCAGCAGTGCACCACAACCCTATATACTGTACAGATACAGTGCCTTGCAAAAGTATTCAGCCCCCTTGAACTTTTCAACCTTTTGCCACATTTCAGCCTTCAAACATAAAGATATACAATTTTAACTTTTTGTGAAGAATCACCAACAAGTGGGACACAATTGTGAAGTGGAACGAAATCTATTGGATATTTTAAACTTTTTTAGCAAATAAAAAACTGAAAAGTGGTGTGTGCAAAATTATTCGGCCCCTTTACTTTTAGTGCAGCAAACTCACTCCAGAAGTTCAGCGAGGATCTCTGAATGATCCAATGTTGTCCTAAATGACTGATGGTGATAAATAGAATCCACCTGTGTGTAATCAAGTCTCTGTATAAATGCATCTGCTCTGTGATAGTCTCAGGGTTCTGTTGAAAGCGCAGAGAGCATCATGAACACCAAGGAACACACCAGGCAGGTCCGTAATACGGTTGTGGACAAGTTTAAAGCCGGATTTGGATACAAAAAGATTTCCCAAGCTTTAAACATCCCAAGGAGCACTGTGCAAGCGATCATTTTGAAATGGAAGGAGTATCAGACCACTGCAAATCTACCAAGACCTGTCTGTCCCTCTAAACTTTCAGCTCAGACAAGGAGAAGACTGATCAGAGATGCAGCCAAGAGGCCCATGATCACTCTGGATGAACTGCAGAGAACTACAGCTTAGGTGGGAGAGTCTGTCCATAGGACAACAATCAGCCGTACACTACACAAATCTGGCCTTTATGGAAGAGTGGCAAGAAGAAAGCCATTTCTCAAAGATATCCATAAAAAGTCTCGTCTAAAGTTTGCCACAAGCTACCTGGGAGACACACCAAACATGTGGAAGAAGGTGCTCTGGTCAGATGAAACCAAAATCCAACTTTTTGCCCACAATGCAAAACGATATGTTTGGCGTAAAAGCAACACAGCTCATCACCCTCAACACACCATCCCCACTGTCAAACATGGTGGTGGCAGCATCATGGTTTGGGCCTGCTTTTTTTCAGCAGGGACAGGGAAGATGGTTAAAATTGAGGGGAAGATGGATGCAGCCAAATACAGGACCATTCTGGATGAAAACCTGTTGGAGTCTGCAAAAGACCTGAAACTGGGACAGAGATTTATCTTCCAACAAGACAATGATCCCAACGATACAGCAAAATCTACAAAGGAATGGTTCACAAATAAACATATCCAGGTGTTAGAATGGCCAAGTCAAAGTCCAGACCTGAATCCAATCGAGAATCTGTGGAAAGAGCTAAAAACTGCTGTTCACAAACGCTCTCCATCCAACCTCACTGAGCTCGAGCTGTTTTGCAAGGAAGAATGGGCAAGAATTTCAGTCTCTTGATGTGCAAAACTGATAGAGACATACCCCAAGCGACTTGCAGCTGTAATCGCAGCAAAAGGTGGCTCTACAAAGTATTAACGCAAGGGGGCCGAATAATTTTGCACGCCCCACTTTTCATTTTTTTATTAGTTAAAAAAGTTTCAAAAATCCAATAGATTTCGTTCCACTTCACAATTGTGTCCCACTTGTTGGTGATTCTTCACAAAAAATTAAAATTTTATATCTTTATGTTTGAAGCCTGAAATGTGGCAAAAGGTTGAAAAGTTCAAGTGGGCCGAATACTTTCGCAAGGCACTGTATACCAGTCCTTACAAGGACCTTTGTGAACCGAGTAGCTAGTGATGTGCAGACTGTACCTCAGTCCCTACACTGATAAAGGACATCTGCAGAATAGGGCAGCAGTCAAGTATAATATTCTTTCTATATTTGGAAGAAAGTATATTATACGTGTACAACCCTATATACTGTACTACACCTATACCATACCAGTCCTTAAAAGGACCTTTGTGGACCTAATAGTAACAGCACTGACAAAAGATAGGCTGCTCCAATCACAAGCACAGCAGTGCACTGAACCCTATATACTGTACACCAATACCAGTCCTTAAAAGGACCTTTGTGGACCTAATAGTAACAGCTAGTGATTAAACTGACTGTCCCTGCTGCACACAGCATCCTGTCCCTCTCTACACTGACATAAGACAGGCTTCTGCAACAATCACTTGCACAGCAGTGCACTCAACCCTATATCATGTACTACACCTATACCATACCAGTCCTTAAAAGGACTTTTGTGGACCTAATAGCTAGCAATTTATGTCACTGCAGTCTCTCCCTGCTCCACACAGCAACCTCTCCCTATCATGACACAAGAAAGAATGTAAAATGGCCGCCAGATCAGGTCTATTTATAAGTTAGGGGGAATGTCCAATTGTCCATGTGCTGAAATGTCTCCATTGGCTGTCCTGTACGCCATGATGGATGTGTCATCATGGGTCAAAGTTCTTTCACACTGTAAACACATATGTTCGCCGGGCAAACAGCGGCAATAGTCCGCCGATCGGGCGAATCGCGAACACGCAAAATTCGTCGCGAAACGACCGCCGGGCGAACAGTTCGCCCATCCCTAGCAGCTTCAGCTGCACACAGTTAAAAAGGCTGCAGCCAGACTTAGTAAAGGGAGATTTCTGCAGCATATTTGGCAAGTACAGAATCACAGTATACAGTTGTGCTCATAATTGTACATACCCTGATAGATATTATGATTTCCTGGCCATTTTTCAGAGAATATGAATGATAACACAAAAGCTTTTCTTTCACTCATGGTTAGTGTTAGGCTGAAGCCATTTATTATCAATCAACTGTGTTTACTCTTTTTAAATTATAATGGCAACAGAAACTACCCAAATGACCCTAATCAAAAGCTTACATATCCTGGTGATTTTGGCCTAATGCCATACACAAGTTGACACAAAGGGCTTTTAAATGGCTATTAAAGGTAATCATCCTCACCTGTGATCTGTTTTTGTTTTTTGTTTTTTTATCAAAAGATGTTTATTAAGTAACAAAACAGATATACATATTTTACAGCTCACACCTCAAGCAAAGAATCTGTCATAAGATACAATTAACCATGCAAAAGGTATATACAAACGTTTCTCTCGACCTCCAATACCAATCCGACCCATCTAATATGGGTAGTATTACTATTTGGAATTGTGTTTTCTTTTATGCACCTCTTATTCAAAGATGCCTATGGTGGGTGCCTCACCTTTTGCACCCTCCTGTCCCTCACTTCCCCTTCTTTTGTGCGCCTCTTATTCAGAGATGCCTATGGTAGGTGCCTAACATTTAGCACCCTCCTGTCCCTCAATTCCCCGTCTTTTACCTTGACATCCTGTCCATGATGAGATCAACTGGAGAGAGGCCGGGAGTGTCCAGCCAGGGCACCCAAAGTTTTTTAAACATTCCCGGTCTACTTCTGTGCTGAAAAACATACTTCTCCATCCTTATAGTATCCACTCCTTCAGCCCCGGAGGCTCAACCGCCTTCCAATGCCAGAGGATCAGCTTGCGAGCTTGAAACAAGGTCCTGACCACAGCCTGTCTAGCATTGTCCTCCATGGGAATGTCGTCTAGTATCTCAAGTAGGTATGGCTTTGGGTCTGGAGGTATGGTGGTCTGGTATGCGCTATTAATGGTGGGCAGTACCCATGTCCAGTATAAATGTAGTTTGGGGCACCTCCAGAGCACGTGTATTAAGTCCCTGTGTTCTCTCGAACACCTGGGGCAGTTGGAATCCGGTCTCACCCCCATTCTGAACAGTTTGTCAGGCGTGAAATGTGCTCTGAGTACAATGTACAATTGAGACTACCTCTGGGCCACATTAACTGAGCAAATTTGTACTGCCTGGAGTGACTCCTCCCATTGCTAGTCCTCAAATGTTCCCACGTTTCTCTCCCATTTCCTTGATGCAGTCTGTGGGAATCCCCCCAGTAAAATATTGAGTACCATAGAGTAAGTTCTGGAGATAAAGCCCTGAAACTGTGATACATCACCCATGTACCGAAAGATCGGGGTCGGTGAAAGAGTCCACGGGGCCCCCCCAGCCTGTGCCTTCACTGTTGCAGCTGTAGATAGTGGAAGAGTATTGATTGTGGGAGGTGAGATTTCTCCAGCAACTCATGGAAGGGAATCAGTTTTTCTCGCAGTAAAAATATGTTTAATGTGTGTGACCCCGTTCCACCGAGCATTGCAATCCAGCGACATTAGCTCCTCATAGTATCTATTTACCCATTTTGGACTATACTCAGTGAAGCCCTCCACCTCCTACAGCTGTCTAAGTTTGTTCTATACCTTCTGCATCAGAATGTATTTTGGGAATCATCTATTTGATTTTGCATATGCTAGGGCCTCCATACCAGTGGGTATGTCTTCCTGTCCAGAGGCATAGCACATCAGGACCCTGATGGGTTCAAATTGTATACTCCGCCCCTGTCACTTCAGGCATAGCTTGGGCTATATGTTGCGCCTGAGCTGCCAGGTAGTAGGCCCAAGGATTAGGAAGGGCAAGGCCTCCCGCTTCCTTAGATTTTTGTGGTTCTAGTTTAATCCTCGTGGGTTTATCTAACCATATGAAGCTTCTGAAAACAGAATTGGTAATTCTGAACATTTTTAATGGAATCACTATTGGTGTGGTGTGCAGTATATAAGGGAGCTGGGGCATGAAAATCATTTTTATCAGATTGACTCTTCCGACCAGGGACATCTTAAGGCAGGACCAGATTTTAGTTTTATCCTGAATTCTATGTAATAGTAGGGTCAGGTTAAGGGAGGTAAAATCTAGTGGTTCTGATGTTACCTGAATGCCCAGGTACTTAAGGCAGGTAGACACTGGTATGTTGTGTATTGTCCATCCTCCGCTATCCGGACTTACATCCAGCAACATTAGTGAGGATTTGGTCCAGTTAATAACGAGTCCTGAGTATTGCCCAAACTCCCATATCACTGCCATAGCTTCCCTCAGGGAGTCTGTGGTTTCTCCCAGAAGCAGCATGGTGTCGTTCGCATATAGCATAAGCTTCTCCTACATGGCTTCATATTGGAATCCACGCACTCACTGGTTTGCTCTAATCAGGGCTGCCATGGGCTTGATGGCGATGGAGAATAGTAGAGGTGACAGTTGCCTGGTGCCTTTGTGCAGAGTAAATGGAGCAGAAATGTGTCCCGCTTCTCTGATGGCCGCCCATGGTGAGCAGTATAATAGCTTCACCTATGACAGGAACCCTTCACCAAAGCCAAATTTGCCCATGACAGCCCATAAGTATTCCCATCCCATACTGTCAAACGCATTATGGGCCTCCAGTGAGAGTTATGCCCTGTCCCCCATGTTATCCGTTTGTGTTTGAATGTTCAGGTAAAGCCTTCGGAGGTTAATGACAGTGGATTTTTGGGGCATGAATCCGGCCTGGTCCGAATGAATAATGGAGGATATGGCCCCGTTGAGTCTCAGGGCCAGAACCTTCCCCAGGATTTTGATATCACTCTGCAAGAGCGATATCGGTCTATATGAACCAGGGTCCAAGGGATCCTTTCCCGGTTTCAGGAGAAGAATTATATTAGCCCTGGACATGGAATCGGGCAGGCTTTGACGTTCCCTTGCATAGTTAAGAACTTTTAGCTGGCGAGGCAAGATGACCCCCCATATTTTCTGAAGACTTCCATGGGAAGACCATCGTCTCCAGGGGCTTTTGAATTCGGGAAGAGGTTAAGAACCTCTTATAGTTCCTCAAGTTTAATCGGGGAGTCTAGGAGCATGCGTTGAGAATCCGACAGACCAGGCAGCTCAATTCCCTGCAGGTAATCCCTTAAGTCAGCGTTTGAATAGGTCACCCTGGATCTATACAAGTCAGAGGTAGAACCCAACCAGTTCCTTCACAACATAAGCCGGGGTGTTTACCAGTCTCCCTCCCTTGGTGCGTAGCACCTCAATGGATGGAGACGTCTGGGAGGTTGAAAAATCTTTTTCTGTCTGCTGCCTCTACTGTAATCCGAAAAACCGCCTCCTGTGCTGCCAGCCACGCTTCCCTAGCTGCGTCAGATGGGTCTGTAATATATTCTGCCTCTAGTCGGCTTACCAACTGTTCCGTCTGCTCCTTTATGGCGTGTGTTTTGGATTTAATGCCTGAGACCTCGATAATTAGGACTCCCCTGAGAAACACTTTAAATGTCTCCCATGTTAAACTTGGATCTGGATGATCCCCATGACGTTTCCAGAACTCAGAGATCTCATCCAGCACCCTTTCATGTGAGGGGAATAGGTTGAGCCAGAACGCAGTAAGTTTCCATGGTGCCCTCGGCAGGTCCACTGCCTGCCTGGCGACAAGGGAAACCAGTAGGGGAGAATGGTCTGACACCCCCCTCACCAGGTATCTAATATCCTCCAGTAAATGCACTGTTTGGGGTGTGCAGAGACACAAGTAAATTTTTGCGACTAAGCCACGGATCCACCCAGCCAAACTCCTCTGCGAATTTCCGTTATGCTGTTCGAGCTCTTGTGTGGGAAGTCACCAGAGGAGGATGCTTATCCAGGACTGGATCCATGTAGCAGTTTAGGTCTCCCACAATTATAAATGGAGCATCTGGGTGTCCCAATTGATACGTCAACAATACCCTTAGTACCTCTGTAGTAAAAGGAGGTGGCACATACATGGCAGCAATTATACATTTCAATCGGTGGATTTTACAAAATAATATCACATACCGCCCCTCATCATCTATCAATTTATTTATCATTTGAAAATCTATAGCGCAATGCACCAATACACTCACACCCCTAGAATAAGAGGTGTGCGTGGAATGGTATGCCCATCCCACCTAGGATAATCCCAGACATGAGACCGTCTCCGGTACCAAATGGGTCTCTTGCAATGCATATATGGCGGGGGAGTATTTTCTAAGAATGGTGGTGACCATAGTGCGTTTCAAAGGACTCGGAATTCCCCTAATGTTCCAGGAAAGCAAAGACACCGTGCACATTTGTATATGTTCTCATAGGGAATGTAGGATAATGCATCATGTATACCCTAGGTGCTTTAGGGTATGAATAGTTGTAGTGCGCCAAGTGTAACAAAAACAAAGTACCTGAGTCACATGTGGTGTAATTCTCCTTGGTACGGAAGACGAAACTGCATTTGTCACAGTCCCTCCTGCTTGCCTGCCGGTTCCTGCTTGAGCTGAAGCTGCTGTTGTAGCATGAAATAAAGATATTATTTAAAGTTGTCAAACAAACTCTCGCCTTGCCCTTTTTGTTGCGTGGGGAGTAAGACCCCCAAAGTGTTGAGAAAAGGCCCTCTACCCTACCCTAGAGAAAGTAGAGGATGCATTGGCGAATAGAAAAAAACTGGGTAAGAGTGTGTACGAAAAACTGTGTGTTGACCATGTCAACTCAACCCGTAACTTTCAGAATCACTTTTTTCAAACTTGTGGGTAAAATGGACTAAAAAGTCACTGAACTGTTTTGAGGTAACTTCACTTGCTCTCAATGCTTGTGGAATATCAGTAGGTAGTGGCTTCCCAGCTAAACATAGTAAATTCTTCTTTGTATACTGGCGGTAATCTTAAGGGTGTCAGATCAATCCCTTTCAGCAGCGCCTCTTCCTTGTCTGATGGTATTCTAATTAGCATCCAGCCAAGCGGACACCTCAGCTTGGCTGGATGAGTTTTGCTGGAAATAGCATGGTGTATGTTGCCCTGAGCTTTTGCAATCTTTTCTTTACATCGGTAAATATAGCTCTGCGCTTCTGTATCTCTGCTGAGTAGTAAGGATAAAATGAAATGCGGGCCCCATTAAATTCCAAATTGCAACGTTCTCTTGCCTGGCGTAGTACTATTCCTTTATCTTTATAGTTTAGTAGCCTGGCTATCATGGTGCGTGGCGGGTGCCCTAGTGGAATGGGTCTGGGTGGCACTCTGTGTGCGCGATCCACCGAGTATAGTGGGGTGAACAGTTCTTTCCAAAATACCTGTAGGAGCCATTGTTCAACAAATTCCGTGGTGTCTCTGCCCTCAGTCTTCTCTGGGAGCCCCACCATACAGATATTGTTCCGTCTCAAGCGGTTTTTAATATCGTCAGATTTAATTTCGTTTGCTCTGGCAATCCTGGCTGTTATCTGCGTGTCTCTTAAAAATGGCATGATCTTGTCTCCTAACTCACTGATGTGGCCTTTGGCCGTGGTGGTGAGCTCCCTTCTTTTTTGCAGATCATGTCTTATGAACCCCAGTTCTTCCTTCAGGCCTCCAAATTGTTCCTGCAGGATGTGTACTGATGCTGTACTGCACATAGTATATCTGCTAGGGAGGGTTGTTCAGCTTCCTCTCCCCCATCCTCCTCATCCATGTCAGGCTCTGACTGGGGCATGCTGCATGGCCCAGTTTGTCTGTCTCATTCTCCGGATGGGAGTGGAACACAGCAGGGGTAGTGAGCATGTCCTCCCCACTCCCCTGGGCTGCCTGACCTGCAATTTTCTGAGCATAATATACCATGTCCCTTGGGGGTTCTTTCCCCATCCCTTTAGGAGTCTTAGGGGGCTTACCAGCATCATTTAGCTTCTTTGTGCCACGAGCAAGCTGTGATAGGGGAGCCATGGCAGCATGTTGGAAATACGCCGTTCCAGCCTCCGCGTGTTTTCGGGTCCGCATGGCCCCCGCACGACTAGTCATCATTACCGGACACTTCGGGGGAGATTCCTGTGCAGGATTTGCCTCGATTCTCAGTGTTTTTGCTCACTGGGAAGAGGATCTTTGGAGGATCAGTGTGAGAGCTCCGTGATGCATGTCCTCTCACGTGCCGCTCTCGGCCACGCCCCCGCTGTCATCTGTTTACTTGTAAATAATGTGTGTGTATAAAAGATCAATGAGTTTCTGGACTCCTCACAGACCCTTGCATCTACACTGGCGTTTCTGGATTCTGAGTCATGGAAAGAAAAAAAGAATTGTCAAAGAATCTGCGGGAAAAGGTAGTTGAACTGTATAAAAACAGGAAAGGGATATAAAAAGATATCCAAGGTATTAAGAATGCCAGTCAGCAGTGTTCAAACTCTTATCAAGAAGAGGAAAATTAGGGGTTCTGTTGAAACCAAACCACAGTCAGGTAGACCAACTAAAATTCCAGCCACATCTGCCAGGAAAATTGTTTGGGATGCAAAGAAAATCCCACAAATAACTTCAGGTGAAATACAGCACTCTCTGAAAACATGTGATGTGGCTGTTTCAAGATGCACATTAAGGAGGCACTTGAAGAAAGATGGGCTGCATGGTTGAGCCACAAGAAGAAAGCCATTACTACACAAATGCCACAAAGTATCCCACTTAAAATATGCCAAACAGCACAGAGACAAGCCTCAAACCTTCTGGCACAAAGTCATTTGGAGCGATGACGCCAAAATTGAGCCTTTTGACCACAACCATAAACGCTATGTTTGGAGCTGAGTCAACAAGGCCTATGATGAATGGTACACCATTCCTACTGTGAAACACGGAGGTGGATCACTGATGTTTTGGGGATGTGTGAGCTACAAAGGCACAGGAAATTTGGCCAAATTTGATGGCATGATGAATGCAATATGTTATCAAAAAATACTGGAGGAACATTTGCATTCATCAGCCAGGAAACTGCACATGGGACGTGCTTGGTCATTCCAACATGGTAATGATCCAAAATACAAGGCCAAGTCGACCTGTCATTGGCTACAGCAGAATAAAGTGAAGGTTCTGGAATGGCCATCTCAGTCTCCTGACTTCAATATCATTAAGCCACACTGGGGAGATCACAAACGTGCAGTTCATGCAAGACAGCCCAAGAATTTACAGGAACTGGAGGCTTTTTGCCAAGAGGAATGGGCAGCTTTACCATCTGAGAAGATAAAGAGCCTCATCCACAAATACCACAAGAGACTTCAAGCTGTCATTGATGTTAAAGGGGGCAATACACGGTATTAAGAATTGGGGTATGTAAGCTTTTGATCAGGTTCATTTGGGTAATTTCTGTTATCATTGTGATTTAAAAAGAGTAAACACAGTTGATTGATAATAAATGGTTTCAGCCAAACACTAACCATGAGTGAAAGAAAAGTTTTTCTGTTATCATTCATATTCTCTGACAAAAATGGCAAAGAAACCATAAATTCTGCCAGGGTATGTAAACTTGTGAGCACATAAGTATATAAAATAATATGCAAAGTGGTTGGAGGGAAGCTTCAGAATGGCAAAGATTTTTATATTATAAATTGTGTGAGCAGACTGCAGTTCCTTTTTAAGTCACTGATCCAGAGCAAGTATGTGGCAAGTAAAGTCAAATTTGCTGGGATACCAGTGCAGGGATCCTTTTCAGGTTTAGTAGCCAGAGACTGAGATCTGTCAACCTGTGGTATATGTTGACTTACAGTATACTAATTAGTGCAGTCAAAAATTGGAAATCTGTTTTCTCCAAAGAACTTATAATATGATTTTAAATGGTGGATGGATTGTTAAGTCAGTAAACCAGCAGAGTAGAAGTTGTTATATAAACCATTGGTGAGGGCAGACGAGGGCAGATGGCAAACAGATGAAGACAAAACCAAGGATCACATCATGGCCATAATCAAAATGTACACATATGGATATATAGCATAAGTCTGTGTAAATACAGGATATGCATCCGAAGCCAAACAGGAAAAGCAGATTAGTAGATTCTATAGAAAACACGGAACATCCATACATTTTTATTGTTAAGCCATTTAAAGCGTACATCTAAAATAAAGAATGTGAACTTGGGATATTTTTATACACTAGCAGTCTAGCTGGTTTCCTAATACTTGAGGTAAGCACAATGTGATGAAAAATTAACTGAAGACATATACTGGGGGGGGGGAAGAGAGATAACATTGAAGTGCAATTTATTACAGTTTAATATGGTACCGTATGTTCTTTTATGTTTAATATCATTCACATCAGAATCCTGGTCATGTAATTCTTTATTTATTGGAAGCAAAATAAAGATATGATAATTTCAGATATCACATTGTTTCTATTTAATGCAATCCAGATTGTCTACTACTGCTTTTCCCAAAACAGAAAACATGCATAAACTGCAGAATAATGATAGCTGCACAAACACATGAACGCTGCAGGAACAAGGAGTCTTCCCAGCAGTGGCTTTGTGACTTAAAGGGGAGTTCCACCCAAAAATGGAACTTCCACTTTTTGGAATCCTTCCCCCCACGGTGTCACACTTGGCACCTTTCAGGGAGAGGAGAGAGCAGATACCTGTCTAATACAAGTATTTGCTCCCACTTCCTGGCATAGATCACTGCAGCATTCGCAGTGACCTTTGCCACTTCCGGCACCTACTCACACAGGTCTCAGAACACAGCAGGGACCAGTGAGGATGTGCAGCGTGACTCGCGCATGCGCAGTAGGGAACCAGGAAGTGAAGCTGCACGGCCTCACTTCCTGATTTCCTTACCGAGGATGGTGGCGGCATCAGAGGACCTCCGCTTTAATCAGGGTAATATGTTTGCATATCATAGTCTTTAGAAGACTCTATAACAACAGACTCATAGAAGGGGAGAACACAGGAAGCACCACCTAAGTGCAGTATTAAAATCAGGGTTTTAATGACAAAGTACATGAAAACACTCACAAGAGATAAGAAAGATATAGGCTCATCTGTTATCCAGTAGTCCCGGGGGGCTCCTTGTGTCCAAAAGGGGCTCCAATGAGTGGCTGTGTAGATGGTGTATCCTCAGCACATCAGGATGCAGGATAAAGGAAGGCTCTTCTTCTTGTCCATCCTGTGGCCACCAGGAAGTTGTCTGGAACCAGCATGGAACAAGAAAGTGACATCATCGGAAGTGGAGGTAAATCAGGGAGAGAACGGTGGGATATGCAAGGCTACGCGCTTGGAGCATAAGCAGGGCTTTAGAAAAGTGGATAGCGCCATTAATGTGTGTGTATATATATATATATATATATATATATATATATATAAAACTAACTATCAAATGAATTTTAGGGGTCAAATACATTGCTCAAAATACTTTTCAAGTGAACTTACAAAAGAGCTTTAAAATTTTTTAGAAAAAGGCTATAAGAACAAGTCATAAAAAAAGAATAAAAATAGTAAGTTGTTGTTTAAAACTGGGCTAGAATAAAATGACAAGCCCTATACACAGGTTCTGGTATTCGTACTCAACCATAGGCTTAAAAGACATAAAAAAAAAAAAAATATATATATATATATATATATATGCAGTATATACATCATGTTATTGATTGTGTATATATATATATATATATCTACAGTGCCTTACAAAAGTCCCCCCCCCCTTGGCTTTTTACCTATTGTGTTACATCACAGCCTTTAGTTCAATGTTTTTTTTAAATCTAACTTATATGTGATGGAAACAAACAGGATGGCTGGAGTTTGGGACTTTAAATGAAGCAGGCAGGTGTAAAACATTTAAATTTATTGGGAAATCAGTGGTAAGTTGCATGAGGGTAATCATGAGAACACCACGAAAACCAATATATTCCATTCAATGGATAAACATACAGCAATAACAATTGACCACTAAAAGTACAAATCACATGTTACAAGTGATCATTGAATAAGTAAAACATATAGTTGGCATAAAACATGGCATATAGTAGCTCTATGCATTTCGTGGATTCATCCACTCTTCAGGAGCATGCACGTGGAAAACTGAATGCCGTGCTCTTATTACAAATGCACTCACCAGAGTGCCTCACCCCTCCAGGGGTATCTCACATTCAGTGTGTGCCCCTGTGTGGTGATCTGTGGCTCCAGGATATGATGGTACTAGCTTTTATTGTAGTTTAATTTGGCCACCATATAAGACAAAGAAGGGGATGCCCATAGTGTAAATCCGTTTAAACATTTGGATTTTATTAAGATAAATAATGTACTCACATTTAAGTGAACAATTGCAGGCAGAAAAAAGAACATAAACACACTATTTCATCAGACCGGAAACTGTGAACGCGAGATACCCCCAGAGGGGTGAGGCGCTCTGGTGAGTGCATTTATAATAAGAGCGCGGTTAAGGACCACAGCACCAAGCACCATTTATATGAGAAGAATCCTTTTTCTGGAAAAAGCTGTTTAATTACGGGACACTGTTTTTTTTTTTAGCACAAGTCACTTTATTTGTCATATAAAGCACCAGCCACGGGGCTCACTTGCCTATATATTTTTATAAAATTCTTATTGGGATATATATATTGCACTAAAGTTCTTATTACATATTTATTATTTTAATAATAATTTATTTTACGGAACAAAAAATGGTAATATTATAATTGGTTCTACATTTTGGTTATAATTACATTTGTATATCACTCTGTGAGCACAATAAGTTTGCTTGGAGCACAAAGTATACATTTGCTGACATATTTTATATTTTCATTCAAGCACTTTATTTCATGTTTATTTTCACTCATATTTACATTTATTTTTAGTTTTATTTTAGGTATTTAAGGTTCAATATATTATGATTTAACAATCTCTTTTACAAATTAATTAACTTATTTGTTTAGATTATATAAACTTCAAATTCAACTGATCAAATTCATTCACTAAAAACACTACAGAGTGTATAACTGTCACGATCACTCTGGCGTTTCGGCCGTACACAGGAGACTTACCCGTAGAAACCTGTCGTGGAGAACCCGTCGTTTCCCCTTGACGCGCGCTAAAGCGAACGAACGCACTCGCGTCAACATGAACGAGCGCACGCACGCACGCACGTGGGGTCACGAACGGGCGCACGTCTACTCGCGGGGGCGCGCTGACTCGTCGTACGACCGTTTTGGCGCCCTAAGGTCTTCTTAAGGCACTTGCTCCCTTCCATCCGTGCTGTCCAGTCTACAGCGTGTCCGTGACCTTGCTTCCTGTACCTGTACCTGTTACCTTGGTTCCTGATACCCGGCTTGTTCCTTGACCCTGATCTGTTGCTGCCTGCCTACGACCTCTGCTTGTCTGACCACGTCTCTGCCTCATCCCCTTGTACCTTGCTGATCGATTCCTGCTGACCCGGCCTGCACCTGACCCTGCTGTTCCTGCTTACCTGTTGGGGTTCCTGTATTTCCTGACGTCCACCTGCCTGCCAGTCTACCCACTTGTGCCTGCCTGCTACAGTCAAGTACCATCAGCTCTACCTACTCGCTGTCGGTGCCCTGCTGCTTATCCGGACCGGTCTTAATCCGCCAGGCACTTGTGCCCCCTGAACTTTTGAATACCTGTCTCCATCTCCAGGGGTTCATTAGCCAGGGGATACGAGGGGCCGCTCCCTGCATTCCAGGCTCAACTACTAGGTACGTGACAATAACGCAAGCATTTAACGTAACTTGGCCTCAATCTGTCACTCATTAATTAAGAGGCAATTAAGAGCCTAACACCTTGAAAACGGAGGGAAGCAGTCAGTAGGAAACCCATCTCTCTTCACCGTGGGGCAAATTGGGGATACATACTCCCAATTTGATCAAGCCTGTTTTTAGTGGGCTTATCCAAGAAAGGATCTGTGCCCCCTTCCATAGTTAATGTTATAACCTGCAGAGGGTATAACACAACTCCATTGGTCTATAATAACAGCGCCATACCTACCATAACATTCTCTTCACTAACCAAACACTGCCATGAAGACCAAGGTACTCTATAAACAAGTAAGAGACAATGTTGTTGAGAAGTACAAGTCAGGGTTAGGTTATAAAAAAATATCCAAATCTTTGATGATCCCTAGTAGGCACCATTAAATCTATCATAACCAAATGGAAAGAACATGGCACAACAGCAAACCTGCCAAGATATGGCCACACACCAAAACTCATGGACCCGGCAAGGAGGGCATTAATTAGAGAGTATAGAAATTGAAAAAAATGCGGCGCTACCTAAAAGTGCTAAACCATATATAATAAATGATACTCCCAAAGAAATAAAAAATATATAACGTGAATCAGATAATATCCACTATATGCAACATAGATAATATATAACATATATCAGTATAAATAATCCAAATAAACGTGCAACCAATATATGTGAAGAAATGATAAATTGAAATCCGTGAAATAAACAAGTGATTAAATAAAATTAATCTGCATTAGTGATCCAAAACCAAACGTATAAAAAGAATTATATATATATATATAGGGTGAAAGTTCATATACAAAAAATCCGGTGATAATTTAAATAATCAATATAAACACGTGATTGTCCATAAAATAACGTGCACTAATGGTTGGTATATTTGCAAAAATAAAGTTCATGCAAAAAGGTGTAACGATCAATTCCCAAAAAGTGGCAATCCACTGCAAACTTCAGTGCTTAATGGGTGCACCAACTATTTCCCCCAGCCTCTCACCTCCAATAACTTGTAAATAGGCACTGTGTATAAGGATAGCTGCTGGCTTCTTATTCATTCAGTCACACTGCTCCACCGCTGTTAGTGTTTCACTGTATGGCTGTATATTACATGCCCTCCCAGTAGCTCCAAGATATCCAGGCAGTATAGAATAGAAGAATATAGAGGGCTTTCATGTGTAGTAATTCGCCATTTTATTGTAATAAGGATAAAATACACACTTACATTAACATAAACACAAGCACAACCCATCCAACTTTAAGGAGCTGGAGTAGTTTTGCAAGGAGGAATGGGCAAAAATCCGGTGGTAAGATGTGGCAAGCTCATAGAGACTTATCCAAAGCGACTTGGAGCTGTGATAGCTGCAAAAGGTGACTTTTTTTGTTATTTCGTCCTATTTGTTGTTTGCTTCACAATAACAAAAAAACATCTTCAAAGTTGTGGGCATGTTCTGTAATGAAAATCCTCAAACAATCCATGTTAATTCCAGGTTGTGAGGCAACAAAACATGAAAAATGCCAAGGTGGCGTGAATACTGCAAGGCACTGTATATATATATATATATATATATATATATATATATATATATTACTAGTACCAGCACTTGTGTATAGGGCTTGTCATTTTATACTAGTCCAGTTTTAAACAACAACTTACTATTTTTATTTTGTGATCTGTTCTTATGTTCTTATTGTCTTTTTCTAAGTTTTCTAAAGCTCTTTTGTAAGTTCTCTTAAAAAGTATTTTGAGCAATGTATTTGACCCCTAAAATGCATTTGATGGTTAGTTTTATATATATGCATTATTGGGGCCATCCACGCTTCTAAATCCCTGCTATTGCTGATCCCCCTGTGTGACAAAACAAAATCAGTGTCTGCGCTGGGACCTGCTGTCCCACAGCACAGTCACATAAATAGCACCTCCCAGACCCTTCCACCCCAGGCCTGTAGAAAGAGCTGATGCTTCAAGCACGTAGCCTTGCCTATCCCACTGTTCTCTCCCCGATGTAGCTCTGTTTCCGGTGACGTCACTTCCTTGCATTCCACGCTGGTTCAGGCCGACTTCCTGGTGGCCACAAGGCGGATTTCGGTTCCTCTATCATCTTGCTATACACGTGGATGCCTGTCGCAGTTGTTGGGAGAGCTATTCCCCATAATTATACACAGAAGAGCCTTTCTTTATCCTGCATCCTGACATGCTGAGGATACACCATCTACACAGCCACACATTGGAGCCCTTTTTGGACATAAGGAGCCCCCAGGACTGCTGGAGAACAAATTAGCGTTTATATTTCTTATCTCTTGTGAGTGTTTTCATGTAATTTGTAATTAAAACCCTGATTTTAATACTTCACTTAGGTGGCGCTTCCTGTGTTCTCCCCTTCTATCATTTTGTATACAGAGCTGGCTTTCTGGGGACAGCAGCCGCCTATACTACTCCACCGTTCTTTTTGTCATGAACTGATAAACCATTTATTAACTACTTGTAGACTGATACGTGTATTATCATTACTTTTACTACTGATTTTGATCTCAGTTACATTGTTCTGTGCACTAATAGTTAATTATACTATTGTTTTCTATAACAACAGACAGTCAAGCTGATAATCACTACTTCAGTAAAACAGTTCAGAATGGGAGTACTCTGGTAGCAATTGGGGAGTTGCTTCTCACTTCTGGGCTTTTCAGGAAAGCTGCATGCTCTTAGGCTCCGGAACCAGCTTCCTACATGCAGGTTCTGACAGTGGAGTGCCTTTCAACTGGTTCCATAAAACTTGCCCAGCTACCTCTGCCTCATCAGGTATGGCTTCTCTTAGCTGCTGGGGGAGGGAAGCAGAGAAACTTCCCTGGGCATGTCCAGGAACCCAAAAATGTATGAAAAAGTAAGTTAAAGGGGCCAGTGCCTGCATCTAGGCTTAATGAATATATGGAAATTCTAATATTATTATTGCAGTGGTTGTTGGGGCTTATCACAAAAATCTTTTGTTCACTTATATTTATCCATATGTTTGCCTTTAACATATTTCTGAATTAGCTCTTCATCAGAGTGAACATGAAGTGCTATAATAATAATATAATAAAAGTGCCATAGCTGTGAGGGAGACCACACTGCTATATAAAAGTCTATTATTTCTTCACCTATAGCTCACAGGCTAAAATATGCTCTCTCATGTATTTTTTTTAGCTCTTGCCACATTCCTTTGCTTTAGTTAAAACAAACAAACAGTGCTGCGCTACTAAAATAATGTATTTAAAATAAAAGTATAACCAAGTGCTTAAACTACGGTAATCACAATCTTAATCACCATAAAAATTATCATTAAAAAGAAGAGTTTATAAATCTATAAAGTCCATGAAAAATGATAACAAGTGACTGATTTTAGTAGATCCACAAAAAATGATGCACCAAAAAGTGCAAAAATTATTCCAAAAGTGCTTGTACTTGCCTCCACCAGTATCATAGGCTGCTCAGCTTACATTTTGACCTTTGTTTCACTAGCGTGTCAAAATCAGCAGTTTCCCCTCTGGGGGGTGACAAATATATCTGGTGTGGTGCTGGCGCTTTAAATCCTCCATCTCTCACACTTCTTTCAATAGGCTTAGGAAAGCCCAGATATCGCTTACCCAATGATATATGAGGAAAGAGAATGACAGAATCTAGTGCTCTCCATTTTTAAAACGTTTATTTTATATCCGGTTTACATCAAGGCATAGACTTCTTCAGTAGGGGGCAGTGTTCCAATAGACAGTGTTCCAATAGGCTTGGTGTAGATTGGTTATGGCATATTGTGGCTTGGCTCACAACGCGCCATAACCAATCCACCCCTAATCACAGTATAATATATGAGAATGGTTGTTGTACCTATTTCTGTATTATTAGCATGCTAACATTATATCACCATGCACCATTCCAGACTACCTGTTACAGAGACAGGCAAACATTTAGTATTATGCAATAAAACTGATTGGAGTGAGGTTTGAGAAATAATAGTAATAATAATAAATGAGATCAGTGCTGAATTTATGAGTTTTAGGGAACATATGCCTTGTTTCTACTGAGCGGAACAGTTTGGGTCGGTACAGTTTGGAAGGATTAGAATGGCCCAGCCTATTCAAGTGAGCGTTTCCACTGCAAGTCAGACCACCAGGGGAGATACAGGGTTTAGAAAAAATGCCTTTGATGTGAGCACTGATGTTTTTTCTGTTCGCCAATCAGTGGAATGTATTGTGTGGTGCCAGTAGCTCCGCCCTAACCGTACCGTACCATTTTCTATGGCCCCACATCTAAAGCAGGACCATGAATGGTGTGGTATGGTTTGGTTGTATGGGCCGCTTTCATAATGGAAACACTCAAAATAGCATACTGTACTGAACCAACCCGAACCGATACGCTCAGTGGAAACGAGGCATTAGAAAACTATCAAAGTCATATCCTAGGTACATATGATTGTAGCTGCTTTGGATATACTGTATGCACTTTTCTATAGACATTCTAATTACAGAATTACATTTTGATTAAAAGTACACTCCAGGTACAATTAAATGTACTGTAAGCTTTGAGACACACACAGATAATACGACCAAGGCTTTTAATTTTTATCAAGGTATAGCTAAAAGCTGTAGTGGACTAATTAAGGTTTTTGTTGGCAATCTCATTTGTAAAACAATTATGTATTATTACTATCACACCTTCTAAAAGACACCTTGCTTTTTCCTATATAAAAAGCATGAATTACAAATCACATTCAAACTTGTTCTGAAGGTTTGGGCCTCATTATAAAAAATAATTTCATATATAAAACTCAGGTTGAGCTAAATTGAGTGGACTTTTTAACTTTGAAACATTTAACCGAATAGCATTTACTACCAGGAGTTTATTTTTAAATGGACCTATCCTTTAACGTGCTATAATAAATAAAAACTGTTGCTGTAAATAATTTATGTTTTATTTGACTTTTTGATATAGCATAGAAAAATGTTAATATTAAACAGTGAGAATGTATTAATTGGCCAACTCCTTTCCATAATCCGTCATGAATGTTATCCTATGTGTTCGCATTAAGGCCAGATTATTATTTTACCCCTTGGATGAACACCAATGGGCAGTATTACATATATACATAACCACATTTCCATAAACATGCTTGTCATCCTTTTTATACCCTCTATGTAAACAGTTATGATGCATGTATGTGCTAGAACAGTGGTGGTCAAATTTGTTTTATAGAAAGGCCCTTTATGTGTGGTCCCTGACATAAAAAAGGACTGCACATAATATTCAGTGAATGTCGTGCTATAGAAAGCTGCAGACTTGCAACAGGAGATTGTCAGAGACTATGAACATGGTACAAGAAATGGCTGTAAACTGCAGACCTGCTATAAGATGTTTAGAGACTAAACTTGGCCATACACTGTTGGTTTTTTTTTTTAGTTCAGCCACTAGACTGAACAAAAAAAACTACTAATGCCCCATACACACGATCGGAATTTTGGTCGGAAAAAGCTCTGATGGTTTTCCCGACTGAATTCTGACGGAATTTCGCTCACACCCATGTGTTACTAAGAGCTCCCCTAGGATGACCACTCCCAGTGGGCACAGACACCACAGGCTCTTTGCCTTCCTAGCTCATGGCCAGACAAGGTAGATCGTTCAAACCAGAAGGTAATGGGCTCTTCCAGCTTTTCCGGGGGTATTACTCCCTTGCTCCCAATGCTTGTGGACGCCCCGGTTTCTATTCCAGCCGTACTAACATTCCAAGCCCCCATCATTCCAGCAGGGATCCATAGCCACCACTCCAACCCTGCTCAGGTCATGAATCATCAGAATGATGGCACAGAACCCCTACTGGATCACTACTAAGAACAGATTTTTATTTCCAAATACCAGCGATTAAAATATTTGTCCAATGTCAAAAAAGACTTCAAAGAAACACTCCTTGTGTTGAACTTATATTTGCATCATTTATTTGTTTGTTTTTTAACTGCTTCCCGCTCGCCCTATAGCCGAATGACGGCTTTAGAGCGGGCACTTTCATCCGGGAGGCCGTCCCTGGACATCCTTGTGTTTACTTCCGCAATGCGCGCCGCCCCGGGCGCGCATCAGGCGCACATCTGGGAAGTTTTGTGTTTGCCGTGTCCCCCGGAGACAGGCAAACACAGATCGCTCTAAATGGCCAATCACAGCGGCTGTTTACATCGCGATTGGCGTGTCCAATGTGAGATGATCATCTCTCAGCGCTGCTCTCCCTCCTCACACAGACAGCGTGTGAGAGGGGAGAGATGAACGGCTGCAGCGGCCATAAGTGGGGAAAAAAAAAAAAAAAAATTGCCATCCGCCCCAGTGCCATCCTGCCCCATTGCCATCCACCCCAGTGCTATCTGCCCCCAGTGCCACCTGTTAGTGCTATCTGTCCCCAGTGCCACCTGTTAGTGCTATCTGTCCCCAGTGCCATTTGTCCCCAATGCCATCTGTCATCAGTGCCACGTGTCATCAGTGCCACATATAAGTGGCATCTGTCATCAGTGCCATGTATCAGTGCCATTTGTCATCAGTGCCACCTGTCAGTGTCACGTGCCATCTGTCATCAGTGTCACACGTCATCGGTGCCACGTATTAGTGCCATCTGTCATCGGTGCCACGTATTGGTGCCATCTGTCATCAGTGCCACGTATTAGTGCCATCTGTCATCAGTGCCACGTATTAGTGCCATGTGTCATCAGTGCCACATATAAGTGCCATCTGTCATCAGTGCCGCATATTAGTGCCATCTGTCATCAGTGCCACGTATAAGTGTCATCATTGCTACGTATCAGTGCCATCTGTCATCAGTGTCACGTGTCATTGTCCTGGTGCTCCAGGGCCTTCAAAAGTGTAATAGGTAGTCAACAAGTTAGATGTGTAATTTATACTCCCAGAACACCTGATGGCGCTCCCTGAATGTTGGGCCTCTCTATGTGGCCAGGCTGTGAAAAAGTCCCACACATGTGGTATTGTAATACTCAGGAGGAGTAGCAGAATTTTTTTGGGGGTGTCATTTGTGGTATACACATGCCATGTGAGAGAAATAACCTATTACAATGACAATTTTGTGGAAAAAAATTAAAAAAATTAAAAATCTTAATTTTGCAAAGAATTGTGGGAAAAAATAACAACATCAAAAAGCTCACTATGCCTCTTACTAAATACCTTGGAATGTCTACTTTCCAAAAAGGGGTTATTTGGGGGGTATTTGTACTTTTCTGGCTTGTTCGGGTCGCAAGAAGTGAGATAGGCCACCAGTACTTCAGATGTGATCAATTTTGTATGATTCGCACCACAGCTTGTAGACTCTCTAACTTTCACAAAGAGCAAATAATATCCACTAATTTGGGTTATTTTTACCAAAGATATGTAGCAGTATAAATTGTGGCCAAAATTTATGAAGAAAAATTAATAATTTGCATAATTTTGTCACAGAAACAAAGAAATATGCCTTTTTTTTCAAAATTTTCAGTCTTTTTTCATTTATAGCGCAAAAAATAAAAACCCCAGAGGTGATCAAATACCACCAAAAGAAAGCTATATTTGTGGGAAAAAAAGGACAAAAAAATTATTTGGGTACAGTGTTGCATGACTGAGTAATTGTCATTCAAAGTGTGAGAGCACCAAAAGCTGAAAATTGGTCTGGGCAGGAAGGGTGTTTAAGTGCCCAGTAAGCAAGTGGTTAATTCTATTTTATTTCTATTTTATTTTAATTTCATTCTCCTTCTTCTTTTTTAATTTAAAGATTAATTTACACATTACATTTAGATACTACAATATAACTTTATTAACTCACTCACCTAAATTGAATTCCACAGTCCTATTTTCCATTCACTCTTTGCACACTCACCCTTATTTTTTAAATCTATCAAAAAATCCAAAAACACTCCAGATAAGAGAAGTTTTAAACATTCATCCACACTAATCAACTCTCTCTTATTCACCAGCACACATCCACACTTCCACAACACCTCTTTACCCACACTAATAAATTGCCAAGCCATTATTTACAGCAACACCTAAATTAATCCCATATACCACCTTCTCATAATTCAAATGCACCATTCCCGTTACTATTTTCAACAATCCTCCCACTTTCCTCCAAAATTCCTGCGCGAATCCACAATTCCACATTAAGTGCATACTGGTATCATCATTACCACAAAGATGTCTAGGGCAACGAGCTGACCTTATTAAACCTCTTCTATATTGAAAATGCCTAACCGGCACACACTCATGAACCAGGTCTTTTTGGCTATTTGTTAAGCATTTATTGGTTACTAAATTCCAAATTTCTTTTGAAATAGTCTCCCTATACCTTCCAACTTGTACTATACATTAAGCATTCCTCACTTTCTGAATCACACCTTTAGGTTGTTTCCATTCACTCACCTCACATTCTGGCACACTATACAAATTCACAAAATGATAAAGTACACTATAATGTTGACTAAATACATCAGAACACGGTTTCTTTAAATTGCCACCCAACCGGTCATACCTTTTCAAAACTCTCCCACTACTATACCTTACCATATCACCCACTAAATTATCCATCCCACTCACTCTCACAATTATTCCTAAATACCGCATACTCAAAAACAATTTTACATCAGGCATCCCCCTTCCACCTTTACACTCATCTTTATACATTATCTCTCTTCTCACTCTTTCCATTTTCGCTCCCCAAATGAACATAAAAAGTTCTCTAATGATTCTCTTAAGAACAATCTCCCTTGGGAAAAAAACCCAACCCTGTGTAAAGTAACAACTGTAAAATAATAGCCTTAATCAAAAGAATCTTCCCCACTAAAGTCAGTTTTTGTAACTTCCAAAAAGCAACTTTCCTCTTAATTTTCTCCAAAACCACTTCCCAACTTTTCACCCCATTTATTTCCTGATCAAAAATGATTCCCAACACTTTAATTTGATCATTCACAAACTTAATTTTGAACTTTTAATTCATATCCCATTCACCAAAACCACAACACTCTTATCCAAATTAATCTTAAAACCAGACGCTCCACAAAAACATTCAGCCAACAAAACAGCTCTCTTCACCGCCCTCACATCAGCACACACAACAACCACATCATCCATTTAACCCAAAGCTTTAACTTGTCTTCCACCACTTCCAGGAATTTTAATACCCCGAACCATTTTTACATAAAGCAACTATTAAAGGTTCAATACAACATATTAAAAGTAATGGTGACAGAGGGCATCCCTGCCTAACACCCGAAGCTATTTCAATCTTTTCTGTCAAAGCTCCATTCATAATTACTCTTGAGCACACATCATTGTACAACACACTCACCATATTAATACATTTTACCGGAAAACCCATTCTCTCTAACACAAGAAACATAAACTGAAGACTAACTCGATCATACGCCTTTTCAAAATCAAATGAAACCAAAGAAACCTTTTGTCTCCTAACTAACACATCATCTAACACATCCCTTAATAAATAAAATAAAAAAATTAAATAATAAAATAAAAATAAAATTACATTTTCCCATACACTCCTCCCTGGCACCGCACACACCTGACTTTCTCCAATCACACAATTAATCATTCTTTGTAGCCTATTTGCCAACAACTTTTGCTATAATTTTATAATGAACGTTTAACAACGTTATTGGCCTATAATTTCCGAATATCAGCTTTATTACCTTTCTTAAATAACAATGATACTACACCCTCTTTTTGAAACTCACTCAGCGCCCCCTTCTCAAACACTTCATTTACTAACACACACAAATCATCTTTCACCAAATCCCAAAATTTTAAATAAAACAACACTCAGTCTGTCACACCCAGGTGTTTTCCCCTTTGCCATACTCTTAACAACCGTCTCCAGTTCCTCACAAGTCACACACTCAATCAATTCCTCATACTTACATTCATCCAATTTCCGCTGCAATCCACTCAAAAAATCATTATAAAAAACAGCATCAATCTCTTTCTTCCCAAATAAATCTTGATAGAAAAAAAAAACACTTTCTTCAGCATCCCATTTAACTCCTTAGACCCATACATCTCACTAATAATTGCTTTTTTTCCAACACACTTTTTAAAGAAAAAACGAGTACATTTCTCATTCTTTTCAAACTCCTCAACTTTTGTCCTAAAAATAATACTTTTCCCTCTCTCATCAATCCAATTGCTTCTTTCCTTCCGCACAACCTCCATATCATTACCAACATTCACTCCAATCTCTTTTAACTTAATCAAACCTTGCATTCAACTCCTCATAACATTTCAAACTCTCTCTCATACGTGCCACCCCCATCCTACTAAAAAAAAACTTACACCGTCTTTTACACCAATCCCACCATCCCCTCACACACTTCAATTTCCCTTTCACCTTCCTCCAACTCCAATATAACTCTCGAAACCTCTCCTCTACATGAATATCTTCGAGTAACATAACATTAAGTTTCCACAACCCTCTCTTTACCTCAACACTACCTTCCACCTTTAAATGTACTAAAACTAAAGAATGGTCTGAAAACAAGTTTTCACACAACTCCCACCTTATTGGCTCTAACCCCTCTGAAATTAAACAATGATCAATTCTTGATTTCCCGTTTGAACTTTTCCAAGTAAATCTATTCGATTAATTTCCTACTACCTTCCATGTATTCTCGAAGTTGAAGATCCTCACAAATTTTGTTCAAAAGTTTTGAAGATTTGTCCAGTGAATGATCCCTCTATCATCCCTTGACATCACACAATTAAAGTCCCCCATAAAGGTGACTGGCTCTAAACCAACCAAAAAAACCTTAATCTTTTCTAACAAATCAAAACATTCATTTTTCCGAACCGAGCCATATAAATTAATTATTCTAAGGATTTTTCCCATATAAGAAATTTTCACCAACATTGCTCTACCGGGTTCAATATGAATAACAGAAATGATCTCCACTTGGTTTGTCTTCACCAAGAAGCCTATTCCAGAGTTTTTGGTTTCATTTTCCCCCGACCACAACGACGGGTCTAGAGTCCAGTCCTTTTCCAGTTCTCCATACAACAATTTGAAATGAACTCCACATTCTTGTAATAAAATAATGTCTGCTGGAGTACTTAAAAGGAAATAAAAAAAAAAAACAGATCTTCGCCTACAACTCAAAATAGACCTCACACTGAGGGACGCTATCCTCAAAAACATTCAAAAATATGAAAAAAGAAAGCCCTCCATTTCACACTCCAGGCTATTCGTGTTCAAACCTTTGAGCAGCTAAACAACTCCTTTCAACCCCTGTATCCGAGACCACAGAATCTCCATCATCCTCTTTCCCCACCTCTATTGACCATGAAAAGGAATCCGGAGAACCCATCCCCTCAAAAGTATCCTCCACTTCTCCAGGCTCCATTTTACGCCTTTTATTCCCCATATCTTCCACTGAATATTCTTCTTGCCTTCCCTCTTTTTCAATCCGACATTCCATCTCCTCACATGGCAATTCCGGGATCTTCTCCAACAACAAACCCTCTTGCACACTTCCACTGGTTTCTGGCACCACCTCTGGACTTCCACTCTTCACACCACTACCTTGTGGTGGATCCGAGCTATCATCCATCGGCACTTCCACCTCCTCTTCTACCATCTCTTCTTCTCTAGGGGCTTCTTCCTCTTTTTCCTTTCTCACCTTCTCATTCTCCATTTTTTTCTCCATTTCGACAACTTGTCTCAGTACATCTTCATCTTCTGGGAGATTCTTCTGTACATTCTTTGGGCCAGCCACCGTTTCCACAAAAGTCTTAGTCCTTGTTGGACACTCCTTATACAAATGACCTTGGCTTTTACAATGGGTGCACTCTTTTGGGCCTCCACACTTCTCCTCTGCATGCCCCAAATTTCCACACTTCCCACATCTTATCAAAAGTTCACAATCCTTCGTCATATGACCCATTGTTCCACATTTCCAACAGTATGCTGGCATCCCAGAATATTTTAAAAATACTCTATTCCTTCCAATTTGAAATGTCTGGGGAATGTGCTCAATACGATCTTTCGTAAACTCATTTGCATGAAAACGTACTCTGTAGAGTCTCTTACCAGACCAAACTCCAACTGTATTATCAATTAGTTTCACAAACTCCACTTCACACTCCAATTTAAGAAATTCCATCACTTCACTTGTTTTCACATAAGGGTTGTACATCATGACTGTTCCCATCTTCCAAGGGCTTCTATGCAAGAATTCTAACACATAATTCTGCATTAAAGGTTCATCTTGCCTTCTTTCCCAATCTCCTTTAAAAGAGCGGTACTTGAAATGGTCATTGAACACAATTTCTACCACACTCTGGTTTATGTATTCAGCCATACACAACAAGTCATCACCACTTACTCCACATGGGGAGAGCACATTCTTCATTACCATTTTAGCTAAATCACTTTCAAATTCTGTTTCTTTTATCTCCACCTTTACTGCATTTTTAAAGCGAACCTCATGGACCGCTGAAGTATATCTGCTGTCCTCCATTTGACATGCAATTTAGGCACTCTCAAACAAGAGAAACCTCAATCGCCCTCGGCCTTCTCCATACAAGGGGGAACCCCCAAAAGTACGATGCTCACCTGGCCAGGCTCAGAGGCCTGGCCTGCTGGTCCCCGAAAAATCGGCCACGTGCGGGGAGTGCTTGGATCGTGTCAAAAGGCCGAGAAGTAGTGGATGAAGGAATCCCCCCTCTGGGACATTGTATCCTGACAGTTGCACTTGCAACTCTTAGGATACACTAATCAGTGACTGCAGCAGCTGATTGAGAAATGTTTACCGGGGCGCATGCGTGCAGCTCGACGTGATGGACGTCTGCCATTAGAGCTCCGCACTCCCCGCAACGGTTCCGGGACTTTATAGAGCCACCGCCAGCACAACAACCAAGCATCCCGCCGGTACGGTTCGCCGATACCGCCGAGCACCCCCCGGGATGGTCCTAACAGGACACCGGGGTAAAACAAAGCCGAAGCCGATCAAGGAAGTGCTCGCGCGGGCCTCGTCCAAAATGGCCGCGAAAGCACAGGCTCAGGCTCTCTCACAGCGTCCCAGCTCTCCCGCTGACGCAGCTGATCCTCGCATTGACGATTCCGATGAGGATGGTGGACCCAACATGGAGGATTTCCCTGCACTCCCAACTCCAGGTATACCACAAGCTGGCCTTCTTGCCCACTTTGAAAAAATGTTGCATAAGGCCCTGAAAGCGACCTCAGAGCAAATAACTACTAAACTGACACGCGAGATACGTGAGTTGGGACAGCGCACTGCTGACCTTGAGACCCGAGCAGACAACATGGAACTGACCCTTAAAGAGCATGATCAGGAACATTTAGCCCTTCGTGAGGAAAACGCAATGCTTCTTTCTCGGCTTGAAGACGCCGAGAATCGCTCCAGGAGGGCGAATCTGCGCCTCCGCGGCATTCCGGAAACGGTGCAAGATGTACAATCTTTTACTACGGCCCTATTCCAAGAGTTTTCCCCATCAATTCCGATTGAACGCCTGGAATTTGATAGGATACACAGAGCCCTGACGCGCCGTCAACCTGACGGTCCCCCGCGAGATATCATTGTAAAACTTCACTTTTTCAGATCTAAAGAGCAACTACTCGCAGCTGCCCGCAGCAAAGAAGATACCCTCACATTTCAAGGCCATACATATCAGCTATTTACTGACTTAGCCCCTCTTACAATCGCGAAACGGAGGGCCATGAAACCGCAGCTACAGGTGCTTATCCATCATCAAATCAAATACATGTGGCGTTTTCCTTTTGCTCTTCACTTCACTTATAATGGTCAACAGTACACCTGTGCCTCACCAGATGCTCTCCAACGCATCCTCGAGTCTCTACGTCTAACAACGCCAGAACAACAATCTGAGACTTCGCTTCCACGCACCCCTGCTCGTCTCACCCCAAATCCTCACACGGCGACCCCTAAACGAGATCCCAGGGACATGCGTTCTCCAAGATCCATCCGGAAGGGTACACCAGCGAAAGCCTCTGCCTCAAATCTCTATAGTCCTAGAGTGTTTGTGCCTCGCTGAACGGCTTCTACCGCCTCATCGGTTACCTTCTTATTTTCACCCATGTTGCGGGTGCTCTGAGCCTTAGCCCATTGGCTTGATTTGCCTGTTAAGGTTATCAGTCACCTGTGTGTTAGGTGAACTTTTGACTTTGTTTTGGGTTTTTGATTTTTGATTCTTGATTTTTGATTCCCGATTTTTTGCTTTCAATTTTGGTTTTACTTCTACGCACTATAGCAGGTCTTTTCTCCTTCTACTGTACTGCACCCATGGACCCCCTTGTCTGCTATGCTGATCTTTTACTTATCATTAAGGTCCATGGAACATGAGCTTCCGCTAGCTAAGGAGAATACACTTGCTATGTTTAATGATTTTCCTTAGTGTCACCTTCATAGGTGAATTACCCCTTCCCTTTCCTTTCCTTCCCCCCCTCCTCTCCCCCCTCCCCCCTCCTTACGCCCCCTTTTTTTTTTCCTCCACCCCCCATCTTTCCCCTTCACACAGGATTTGACATTAATATTGTTATCTATATTTCTACGTTACACTATGTTCCATGTAATTCATTGTAAGTGTATGCTTTATGCCCTTAATAGAATGATTTTAAGCTGTCTTGGCATGTTCTATGTTAATACCAACAATGCTTTTCCCTGTCCCGGTATGTTGCGGGGGACAGCCACTGCTTCCCCCCTACCTGGTGCGCTCTCCCCATGGCGGATCTGTCTGCCGTCGGGATCACGCACTCTAGAGTCGGGCGATCCGGACTTTTCCGACTCGCACCAACTTACTTATTTTTCGCCTTACATACTTACTCTGATGTTTCTCTATCTTTCTCTCCCTACACTCTTTTTGCTCCCAATTCGCTCTCTTTTCATGCCTTTCTAACTACTTATGGTCGGTTGGCCTGGGGGGACCCCGTGTTTCGCTATAGTACCCACCCATGTTTTGACCCATGGCCCCTTTGAATATATTGTCACTTAATGCAAAAGGTCTTAATTCCCCTAATAAAAGGGTCAAAGCATTCCGCTCTTTCGTGTCCTTAAAAGCAGGAATAGTAGCGTTACGAGAAATGTTTACCAGTATGTCCCTTTGACAGAAGTTAATCAATTAATTAATTTCCGTGGAGTGGGGATGACCACAAACTGATCAGAATTTGGCAAATCCCTGCTAAACCAACGGATTTTACAATGAAGTATGGCAATCGTAAGGCCATACTACAAGAGAGACGGTCTGAGACTGCAGACATGCTACAAGAAATGGCCAGAGACTGCAAACATATTATAGGAGTTGTCAGTGACTGGGAGACGCTTCAGAAGACAGACATAAAGTAAAAACACATTAAATGAGATTTTGTACTTTTACAAATTCATGCTACCACATTTATTAACTGTGCCACATTTAAGATTTCTGTCAGTGAGATCAATTATAGAAGATCAGATAAGCAACATCCTAATCATCATAACATCACCCATTACCTCCCTACCTAACCTTTTTTCTACTGTCTCATTATTTGCAAGCTTTTCAAAGATAAAAATTAATCCATATAAATCGAAGGTGCTTAACATCACTCTTCAAAGGGCTACTCTATGCAATCTTCAACAAAATTAACTTTTTGAGTGGGTCTCCAAACTATCATATCTAGGATTTATGTAACAGCAACTATTGATTCCTTATATGAAACCAACTATCCTACACTAAGTCTGTCACAGCGCCTGCTGATGGGGTTCAGTCTGCTGCCAAGCCTGCCTCTGATGATCTGCTGTTGGCTGCCAAGCCTGTCTCTGGTGATCTGTTGTCCACTACCAAGTCTACCTTTGCCGGGCCAGACATTGTCGATTCCCGAGCAGCTTCCCAGCTGGATTTAGCTGATTCCCTACCTGCTTTCCAGCTGCACTCTGTTAAAAGGGTTAAGCTCCCGCCAGCCAATGGGACTGAAGCTTCAGAGTTTCTATTTTAACGAGGCTTGCATGGGTTATCTGCTTAGTTTAAGATCCCTATTGTTGCCAGTTCTGAATTCTTTTTGCAGGCGTTTGCTTCTGTTGCACCTAGGTCGGTTACCCACCTTGAATGTGAGACTGCACCCACTCTTATAGCCCCAGTAATAGAGGTCTTCAGGGGAAGGACAGAGTTCCATTTGAACCTTGTCCTGACTTAGGTATCTCTGCAAACCCAGGTGCTTTAGGGCAGTGGTCATCAACCCTGTCCTCAGGGCCCACTAACAGGCCAGGTTTTATGTATTACCATGGGGAGATGCAGACTAGAATACTGCAATCACTGAGCAGCAAATGATATCACCTGTGATATATTTCAGTTATCTTGCAAACCTGGTCTGTTAGTGGGCCCTGAGGACAGGGTTGATAACCACTACTTTAGGGGACCCAGGTTTGGCAAACTATGCCTCGGCTACATCTGCATGGCAGTTAAAATGCGGAGCAGTCTAATAACCTAGATGGAAAAGTTTCAATTGTGATGGGACACCCTGGCATCAGGGTACCAGTTTGGATCAAGGACTCTGGTGTTAAGCCTTCAGGTTGCTTTCAGAATCACAATGCTGGAACATGTGCTGTTCTGTGGAAATTGTAAGCTCCTAGATGTTGCTCCTTGCTCCAGTGTTTTGCTTTGTTGCCAAATACTGCAAGCTGTTCATCCTGTTCCTGCTCTTGATTGTGCCTTCTGCCTTGATACCCTGAAATCTTGGTTCTACCCCCCCCCCCCCTGTTCCTAATTCCAGTCCTAGTTACCTTTTTCTCTGCATCTCCAATTTTACCCTGTGATCTTTGTTCCTCATTTTGTATATATTGTACTGTATATACTGTATTATAGTAAGGTTGTTAGGTATTTTGTCACTGGTTTATTGTTCACTTGTACTTTCTTCTGCATTCTTTTTAAAGTCTTTCAAAAAGTAAGGTTGATACAATTATGCGAGCAATGAACAATTGAGGGTGAAAAGGAACAGAACATCACAGGCAACATAAATACAGTAATGTTCCAAGAAGGTTTAGAGGTCAAATATGGAAAACAGACATATACTTTGTCATCATGACTTATTGTCACTTATAGATATAGTGGGTGTTCGCTATGCAGCTAAAGGGATACACAGCAGGAGCTTAAAGGCATTCATTTTTATCCCTGGGGGCTTAGGATTACGAGGACACATTGAACAGCAAAAGCACAAGGATGACAAAGAGTTTAAAGATGCCCATTCAGAATTGGCTGGCCACAGAACTTGTCCAGTCCACATGGAAGAATGTGCCTGTTTGCCTACAGTTACAGAAGTAAGAGGGCAAGCACAATGTGTTGTAACATGACACTCTAGAGCAGTGATGGCGAACCTTTTTCAGTCTGAGTGCCCAAACTGAAATAAATAAGTTGGTTTTGTGTTGTAAAGTGCCAACACAGCAATTCGCGAGAGATGGGTGCTGAGCAAAAGAGAGGGGGTGTGTGAGAGACATGGGGGTGTGTGTAAGAGAGAGGGGGGTTGTGAGAGAGAGAGAGAGAGAGAGAGAGAGAGAAAGGGGGGTGTGAGAGAGAGAGGACACATAGAGAAAGGTGACAGAGAGTGAGGGGGGACAGATAGATAGAGATAGGGGACACACACAGAGAGGGGGGACACACGGGGGGGCAGAGAGAGAGGGGGGACAGAGAGATGGGGGCACAGAGAGGGGAGGGGGGACAGAGGGGGAGAGGTGTGAGATGCTGAGAGAGATGGGACAGAGAGAGAGAGAGAGAGAGAGATGGGAGAGAGAGAGAGATGGGAGAGAGAGAGAGAGATATGGGACAGATAAAGCGGAGGACACAGTGACAGAGAGAGAGGTGACAGAGTGAGGGGGGGGGGACAAATAGATAGAGATAGGGGACACACACAGAGAGGGGGACACACGGGGGGGGCAGAGAGAGAGGGGGGACAGAGAGATGGGGGGAACACAGAGGGGGAGGAGTGTGAGAGATGCTGAGAGAGAGAGAGGGGGCAGAGAGAGATAGATATGGGACAGAGATAAAGGGGAGGGCACAAAGAGAGAGAGGGGACAGAGAGAGAGGGGAGGGCACAGAAAAAGAGAGAGAGCGGGGACAGAGAGAGAGAGAGGGGGCACAGAGAGACAGGGGGGACACAGAGAGAGAGAGAGAGGGGGGGACAGAGAGAGAGAGGGGAGGACAGAGAGAGAGAGAGGGGGGACAGAGAGAGAGGGGGGACAGAGAGAGAGAGAGGGGGGACAGAGAGAGAGAGAGAGAGAGGACACAGAGAGAGGGGGCACAGAGAGGGGGAGCAGAAAGAGGGGGACACGGGGGCTGAAAAAGAGGAGAGCTGAGAGAAAGGGAGACCTCTAGCTCTGTCCTTATCTGCAATCCCTGCTCTGCCTCCCTGCCCCAGTCTTTGTCTGCAGGTATTCAGTGTATAATTGTGCCCGGTACCTGTCTCCATCCCTGTTCCATCCAGCGGCTCCCTCACAGCCTGCGCCTCTCGCCTGTCCTTGTCTTCTGGGCCCATGGTCAGTCTGTTCTCCGGGCCTCACTGTTGAAGGAGGTTTGAGGAGTCCAAGCTCCGGAAGGCGACAGGGATGCTGCGCCCCTCTTCAGCCATACAATGAAGCAGTGAAGCTCTTCTCTCCCTCCCATGCGTGCTGTCAGGCCTGTAGCCTACCACGTGGAGAATGTGGGGCCGCCCACTCACTTGTGCAGACAGTTTCCCGCACCTCGCCGCTGCTTGCTTCTCTCCCTCGCGTGCTCTCAGGTCTCTAGCATTCCGCGCGGAGGCTGCGGAGCCACCCACCCACTCACTCGTGCAGTTAATTTCCTGCACCTCGCCACTGTTTGCTGCCATGTTCTCCCCACCGTAAACCAGGACCCTCTCGCGTGCCCACAGAGATGGCTCTGCGTGCCAGCTGTGGCACGCGTGCCATAGGTTCGCCATCACTGCTCTAGAGGAAACAAGGTAACACCATCTCATCAATACTTTATAATTAGTCACCACGGTTAAAATATTGATGCAGCAGGATTTAGTAGATTTCCAAATTTGTCAAAGTCAATTCCCAGGTCAGATATCTATTTATGAGCGTAGGCAAGTCGTTTTTACGAATTTGGCTTCAAAAGTTGTGTACAGAGAAGGTTTACTTGTATTTTCACATTTGCTGTGTATTTTGGTTGCTGATGTGTGGATGTGTTTTGCTTCACTATAAATAAATCTTACTTAAGGCTACTTTAACACTGAAAATGACGGCCGTTAGTGCTAAAGCGCTGCACGTTTTAGAGTTGTGTTTGCGCCACTTTTCAAAAAAAGGGTTATGCCGCTTCCAAAGTGCCTTTTCAAGTGGCTTTAAAACCCTGTGCATTCATTCCAAAGGCAGGGCATTTTAGGAGCGCTAAATACAGCGCTCCCAACAGGCTCCAAAGATACTGCTTGCAGGCGCATTGCCCGAGTGGGAAAAGTCACACTGGAATTAAATGGGAGGCGGTTTTCAGGCGCTTAGCAGAGGCTATTCCTAGCGCTAAAGCACCTGAAAACCACCCCAGTGAGAAAGGGGTCTAAAGCATACACCAGGGGTGTCCAAACTTTTTTCAAAGAGGGCCAGATTTGATGAACTGAACATGCTCGAGGGCCGACCATTTTGCCTGACATTCTTTGAACCATTAAAATTCGGTCTAAGTGTGTTCGGCCGAGCACTAATACACTACCCAACAAGAATTCTCATGCCTTTGTGGCTGTGTGTGGTGAAGAGATGAACTCAAGTGTATTATTTGGATACACCGTATTTTTTGGGGTATAACACGCACCTTCACTTTAAGAGGGAAGCTTCAGGAAAAAAAAAATTTAATTTTAAATAAAGAACTGAAGCATTTTTGAGGCTGGGTTCACACTAGTGCGAATTTGCATGTCAGGAGACTGTGACCGGCTCTCAATAAAGCTGGTTCACACAGCTCTGGGATGGCTGTGGAGCAGTTTGCAGTAGAGTTCTGTGCATCTTCTGGTCCATTTCAGGTCCAAATTCAGCCAAAAAATTAAACAGTGCTGAAACAGTGAAAGGGATGCACCGGACCCCCTGCTGCGAACTACTCCACACAACAGTGTGAAACCAACAGAAAATCACCACTCTAATGCCGCATACACACGAGCGGACTGTACGGCGTACTTAGTCTGGCGTACTTTCCGCCAGACTGTCCGTCGGACTTTCTGAACGGGCTACTTGTCCACACACGGCACTTTTTGAGCGGACTAATACGGCGTACTAAGTCCGCCGTACTATCCGCCCTACTTTTGAAATGAACGGACTCGTCCACACACGCGGAGGAAAGTCCGCTCATTTAGAGCGCGTCTCCAGGTAGGCGGGGCCTGCGAAGGAGACGTCGCTGGCCCCGCCGCCTGGTATGGACTTCAAGGGGAACCCCAACGCCGAAAAAAATCGGCGTGGGGGTCCCCCCCAAGTCCACAGCAGACCCTTGTCCGAGCACGCTACCCGGCCGGCCAGGAAAGGGGGGCGAGCGAGCGCCCCCCCTCCTGAGCCATACCAGGCCGCGTGCCCTCAACATGGGGGCCCCCCCACCCCAAAGCACCTTGTCCCCATGTTGATGAGGACAAGGGCCTCTTCCCGACAACCCTGGCCGTTGGTTGTCGGGGTCTGCGGGCGGGGGGCTTATCGGAATCTGGAAGCCCCCTTTAATAAGGGGGCCCCCGGATACCGGCCCCCCACCCTATGTGAATGAGTATGGGGTACAATGTACCCCTACCCATTCACCTGTAAAATAAAAGTACAAAAAAAAAACACAACACATGGGATAAAATACTTTATTGCACAGCTCCGGGGGTCTTCCGTCTTCGGGGGTCTTCTCGCCGGACTCCTCCGCTATCTTCTTGTAGCTCTTTTTCTAGCGGAGGAGTCCGGCTTTCTTCCTCGCCGCAGGCCTCTCCTCCCGACTTCGGGGGTCTTGTCCCCTTCTTCGGTTCTTCTGCCGGGCCACCGCGCCTTCTTATAGCTCTTCTGTCGCTCTTCTGTCGCCGCCGCCTTCCGTCCTTTTTTTTCTTCTTCTTCTCCAGGAGATGTTCACTCGACATTCTCTCCGGCCACAATGCCAGGGACACGCTGCGCGGCCACTTATATAGGGACAAGGGGCGGTGTCACATGGCTTTATGTCACATGGGTTGGTCACATGGGTTGATGTCACATGGGGACTGTGACATCGTAAGGGGGCGGGGTCACCATGTGACACCAACCCATGTGACATAAAGCCATGTGACACCACCCCTTGTCCCTATATAAGTGGGGTCTCTGCTCCTCACCTATCCTCTTGCTGCAAGAGCATCCAAATAATGTAGATACCCCAATTTATACAGTCTCATCAAGATGGCTGCCAGGGGTCACCAGAAGTTGCAGCATTCAGACAGCTGAAACCACTGTGACCACTATGGAATCTCTCAAGGAACAATCTTCCTCTAAAGATTTGGGTTCAACTGTATAGCGGCACAGCACCACCTACTGGATAGAGGCCAAACGACATCTGCCTACAAACAGAGATATGACACTAATGATGGCTAATTCAACACATTGGCATCTGGTAACAGGGTTAAGTACTAATCAAGGGCATAGTCTGTATGGAGTTTGTGTGTTATGCATGTATGTCCTTAACCACTTTCAGACCGGACCATTTTGCTGGCTTAAGACCAGACCACTTTTTGCGATTCGGCACTGCGCCGCTTTAACTGACAATTGCGTGGTCATGCAATGTGGCTCCCAAACAAAATTGACGTCCTTTTTTTCCCAAAAATAGAGCTTTCTTTTGGTGGTATTTGATCACCCCTGCGGTTTTTATTTTTTGCGCTATAAACAAAAATAGAGCAACAATTTTGAAAAAAATGCATTCTTTTTTACTTTTTGTTATAAATATCTGCCAAAAATATATAAAAAAACATTTTTTCCCCTCAGTTTAGGACGATACGTATTCTTCTACATATTTTTGTTAAAAAAAAATCGCAATAAGCGATTATTGATTGGTTTGCACAAAAGTTATAGCGTTTACAAAATAGGGGATAGTTTTATGGCATTTTTATTAATATTTTTTTTTTTTTACTGGTAATGGTAGCGATCAGCGATTTTTATTGTGACTGCCACATTATGCTGGACACATCAGACATTTTTGACACATTTTTGGGACCATTGTCATTTATACAGCAATCAGTGCTATACAAATGCATTGATTCCTGTGTAAATGACACTGGCAGTGAAGGGGTTAACCAGGGGGTGGCAGTGTAGGGGTTAAGTGTTCCTAGGGGCATGTTACTAACTGTGGGGGGCTGGGCTTTTTGTTACTGAACACTGATCTCTGCTCCAATCATATGGAGCAGAGATCAGCGTCACTTGTTGCTAGTCAGAACGGGGAGATGCTGTTTACAACGGCATCTCCCTGTTCAGCCGCCCCGTGACACGATCGCGGGTATCCCCGCGGCGATCGAGTCCGTGGGACCCGTGACTGGACTCACAGGGGTCTCGACCGGCATGCGAGCGCGCCACCGCCGGCACGCACGCAATGGCAGGGCGGCATATAAAAATGGATGTATCAGTACGCCAATATGCCTGCCCGTGCCATTCTGCCGACGTACATCGGCGTGCGCCGGTCGGGAACTGGTTAAAATGTAGCAGTTTTTACAACTTAAATCTAAAGTCAGCCCTGCTGTGTGAACATATAGTACAGTGAAAAAGTTTTAGGCACTTATGAAAAATTATGTAAATGATGCAAAGTGAGGATACTTTCAAAAATAATGAATTTAATAGTTTTCATCAATTAATGCACCAGAAAAAAATATCCTTGCAGTGGGGCCTTCCTGCACTGCAAGGTTTAAATGTTCATTAATTCTCGGGGTAGATTTACCTTATTCCTTGCTCCAGCAGGGTTTCTGGCATGCTGTGCAACTGGTCTCTCAAAGCTTGTTCTCTTCAGCAGTCTGGCTGGTGGTTGCATGTTGATATCATCATGCACTGCAGGACCAATAGTCCTACATTGTTTGTGAAGACTGCAAGGGTCTACCCACAACTCAGAGAAATAGGTGTGCGGTGGCTGCCAGGAGTAACAAATCTTATTACTCTGCCCCTAGCCTTACAGTGTATCTATGATCAAAATCTAAAATCCCATATTTATATTTACTTTGTATTGCAATTATTTCTAGCCTATTCCTATTAATCTAAACTAGGGCTGCAACTAACGATTATTTTCATAATCAATTAGTTGGCCGTTTATTGTTTCGATTAATCGGTTAATAACCTTTAAAAAAAAAAGTGGGTCAAATTGATGTTCCTTTTCAACCACAGTGACGGGAAAATTTGGAAATAATAGAAAACTTCTTAGTCAAAGAAATTTTCAGACAGTGTATGTGGTTTTCGTTCAGAAATTACATTCATTTTAAAAACAGAATGTTAAAAACAAGTGAACATTTCAAACAAAATTCTTTCATTCAGCGAATGTACAAAGATTTTTCGTCTGAATATTCTCATCTGAAAATTGATCTGTGTGGCCAGCATAAGGCACGGTGCACACCTGTGCAGTTTGCTTTTGATCTGTTTCTGCAGTGCTTTTTGCTCTACATTTTGATTTTTGCGCACGTGATTTTACTGCAATTTGCATTTTTGCCTTTTTTTTGGGCAGATTAAAAAACACAAATTGCTGCAAAAACGCATTACATGCTTTTCTGCAGCTTCTCCATTGAAGTATATTAAACCAATAAAGCACCATATGTTACTGGCCAATTAATCGATTATGAAAATAGTAATCAATTAATTTCATAATCGATTAGTTGTCGATTAATCGATTCGTTGTTTCAGCCCTAATCTAAACAGTCTTGAAGTATGTAAACGTACTTTGTAGAGATTCCGACAAATTTACATCCTTGAATTCTGTGACATGTATTCACTTTGCCCTGTAAGTAGTCACTCATGTAGCATTCTCCTAGCTAGGCAAGTTTTTTGGTTCCACTGTATTAAGTGGAGCTGCGATTGTTTTGGTGTGACCATATTTTCCTGAGCTGAGAGTTTGATTGCTTCCCCCCAGCCCTGGAAGAGGCTTCCAGAGCATAGAGAAGGAGATTCAAATGATCAGTTGAAAATGTATAAGGCCCCAGGCCAATCCTTGGAAAGTTGTTTTCAGAAGGTGGCCTAGGAGGGGATACATGTGCAGGTGGCCTAAGCTGATTGTTCTTTTGTCCCCAGGAGAGTTTGAAGCCTTAGGGGACTGTTGTTCCTAGGGACAGCTGAAGCGGATTACAGTCTGGGCCTCAGTGGTTACTAGGCTTGGGGAAGAATTTCCAATGGCTTATAGTTGGTGTAGGACACTATCCTGAAGTCCTGTTCTGGAGAAAAGATCTTTTATCTCCAACATTGAGAATCTACCTGTGGATGCTGGGTGGCTGACAGCTCCTGGGACATTGTGAGTAAAAACCTGACCTGTGGGATTTCACCATCTGGTCTGGAGGACTATCTCCCTCACTAAGAAGTGTCCACCAGAAGCTGCAGGGATTGCACCTGTCCAGGGATTTGTGAGTACTGACCTTGAACAAAAATCCAGAGTGACTGTGTGCTGCTTTTGGCATGTAAATGCCAGAGGTAGCTATGTTCTGGGACGGCTCTCATAGGGTCTCAGAACACTGGCCATTCCCTTGCCCTCAGCAGAATCCAGTTCTCCAATCGAGTTCTGGAGTATCCCATGCCCTACCCCTTCTCCTGTTTAAAGTTCTTTAAGCAATAAAAAATAAAAATATATTCCCTAGACTAAGTTATTAGAGCTGGTGTGCATGGACTAGTGCTTGTGGGAACAGGCAGATTCTGTATTATTTGGGAAGAACAAGCTATTACCAGTGACCCCTAAGAGGGGTAGCGTGACACTCATTTCACAGAGCCTGCCTTCTGAGCTACAAAATTACTGAGGAGTTTCAGGAGACAGAGTTAATATAGAAATAGCAGCTTGCAGACAGCAAGGTATCATGGGATATGTAGTGAAATTTTATCTAAATAGCTGTGAAAGTAAGCAGTTGTGCTTCAAAGACCCTGGTCACAGTGTGGATTAGCTTGCTTTGATCTTTAGAAATACTTCCCAGCCCCCTTATTTTGAAATGTTCATAACTGTCTGATTTCTGCTGCCTCAGTCATTTTGGAAGCTGCTCGTCTGTGCTCCTATGTGACCTTAAAAAAATCTCACTGAGGAACTGCTCCTGTACTTGCCCTGACAACTTCCATGAAAGCTGTTCTCAAAGCCTGGATGGTGGTGCATCCTGAATGGTTTACAATTACTAGACATAAGTCTCCTCACAACCCTGTCTGGCTGAATCCTCATTTCTCTGAATTTTTTTCCATCCCTTATACAACTATCTGGGCAACATGGGGTGGAAAATATTTTAAAAACATCTGCGAAGGAGGCACTTTAAAGTGGTTGTAAACCCTTACAAACCACTTTGACCTACAGGTAAGCCTAGATTAAAGGGGTTGTAAAGGTAAATGTTTTTTCACCTTAATGCATTCTATGCATTAAAGTGAAAAAACATCACATGCTGCCGGCGCCCCCAGTCCCCCCGTTTTACTTACCTGACCCCTCGAAAGTCCCTCGCTCGCCCCCGCCATCCTCTTCGCCGCTCAGCCTGGCCGCTGATTGGCTGGAGTGGATGGATTGAAAGCAGCGCAGCTGTTGGCTCGCGCTGCTGCCAATCACATCCAATGATGCAGCACGCCGGAGCGGGGCCATGTGATACAGTGAGCGGCTATAGCCGCCGGCTGTATCACGGGAGCGCGCCCGCAGGTGCTTCTCACCATGCGAGGGAGCTCGCATGAACGTGAGAAGTACCTGCGGGGGGAAGCAGAGACAGCCGCCGAGGGACCCCAGAAGAGCAGGTTCGGGGGCCACTCTGTGCAAAACGAGCTGCACAGTGGAGGCAAGTATAACATGTTTGTTATTTTTTTTAATTAGTAGGTCCAAGAAATATCTCCTAAACCTATACGGTTTAGGAGATATTTACAAAAAGACAGGCACTGCTGTCTACAGCGCATGAGCCGTAGACAGCGGTGCACAGGTGCACTGAGCACGCCGCAGGTCACGGCGATATGCCGCTCGTGTCGACTCCCGTGCGCAAGCGTGGGAGTGACGTCATCGTGGTTCTGGCAAATCACAGCGCCGGAGCAGCGAGGCCCGGAAGTCACTCCGGGATACATGGCAGCGGTGAAGATAAAGGAGGAGGACTGCTTTGGGGGCTTCGTTCTCAGGTAAGTTATTCATAATGAGCTAGTATGCTATGATGCATACTAGCTCATTATGCCTTTGCCTTGCAGGTTGCTTTTTTTTTTTTTTTTTAAGTGCCTTTACTTCCTCTTTAAAATCCTTTGATAGATTGAAACAGCAATTTGATCTCCCAAATGCCTACCAGTTTCAGTACCTGCAACTACGTCATGCCTTTCATGCTCAGTTTGGAGTACAGCCTAGAGATCTTATTCTTACAGCAATTAAATCTCTCCTAAAATATGAAACCCTAAGTAAACCTCTATCTAATATCTACAAGCCTTTACTAACCTCTGTTTAGCATTGGCTTGATGCCCTGCATTCCAAATGGCAGATTAATGTTCCAGGGTTTGACGGGAAGGATTGAGAGGATATGTGGGAATATGGGTTTCTTCAATTAGTGTCTGCTAGGGATAGATTAATACAATTTAAGATTTTACATAGGATTTATCTTACTCCACTGAGATTGAACAGAATATACCCCTCTGTGCCTTTCATTTGTTGGAGGTGTTCGGTGGCTTCAGCGGATTACTTCCACGTGTTTTGGCCATGCTCTCAGATACAGACCCGCTGAGTGTGGATGTTTGTTGAGGTTGGTCGACCCATTACAAGACACATTTGGATCTTTTTCTGTTTTTATTCTAGAAAAGCAAATTGTGTTGATATGGGAATCCTCTATTGCCCTACCTTAGATTTCTGAAAATCTCTGGTCAATTCTGCTTTTAGACTATATAAAGCCACTTCTAGAGGTTGTCCTACAAAATTTCATCAGATCTGGGATCTCTGGCTTAAATCTGTATCTAGCAATGCATCCTCTGAACACCATGCTTAATATCTATCTTCTTTTATTGGTAAATTTCTTGAGTTGGCATTTTGCACTACTATAACTGGTCCCCTAGGCATTGGGATTATAACTGCGGGTTTCTCCTGCATTTTCTTATAAATAATAGATGAGAACCTAGTGCTTTTTTTTTTTTTTTTTTTTTACATACTCCTCTGTTTTCCTATTTTGGTGGACCCGAGTGTATCTACTCTATTATGAGTGGCAATGTTTTTTCTTATTCTATTTTTGTAACTAAAAATGTAGCTACTAGAGCCAGGATAGGCCCAATTGGCTCTGTTTTGTACCTTTAACCACTTGCCGACCGCCGCACGACGATATACGTCGGCAGAATGGCACGGGCAGGCATATGGGCGTATATATAAGTCCCTGCCTGCCCGCGGGTGGGGGGCCCGATCAGGCCCCCCCCCGGTGCCTGCGGCGGTCGGCATTCCTTCGAGAGCGATCCGGGATGAGGGGGCGGCCATTCATTCATGGCCACCCCCTCGCGATCGCTCTCGACTAATGGAAATCCTCCGTGACATCACTTCCTCTCCTGTAATGTAAACACAGGAGAGGAAGTGATGTATTCTCTCCTCCGTGTCGGTATTTTTCGTTCCGGCACCGAGGAGAGAGGTTCGGTGAGTTGCACCAACACACCACACATACAGTAGAACATGCCAGGCACACTCACACCCCCCCTTTACCCCCCGATCACCCCCCAATTACCCCTGCCCCCCCAGTCACAGTGACACCAATTGCTTTTTTTTTTTTTTTTTTTGCATTGGTGTCATTTGTGACTGTAATAACTGTTAGGGCAGTTAGGGTTAGCCCCCTTTAGTTCTAAGGTACCACCCTAACCCCCCCCCAATAAAGGTTTAACCCCGTGATCACCCCCCGTCGCCAGTGTCACTAAGGCTGGGTTCACATTGCAGCGGTTTGAGAACGGATGTGATTCGCACCGCACTGCAGTGCAAATCACATCCGATCTCTGTGCGATTCGAGTTCAGCCATACAGATAGTATGGCTGAATTCGTGTCGCACCCGCCGCACCCGCCGCAAACTCGCACGGGACCCTTTTTTTGGTCCGCAGCAGAATCGGATCGCATGGGTGTTCACACCATGCGATCCGAGTTTGCAGATCGCACTGCGATATGCGAACTGATCTGGGGGTGTCATTAACATTTCACTGACACTCCCAGCAGTTCGCATAGGGCAGTGTGAACTGCCGCCGGGAGGCATGCGATGCGGGAACCCGCCGCGGATTCGTGGCGTTCCCGCATCGCTCCAGTGTGAACCCAGCCTAATAAGCGATCATTTTTCTGATCGCTGTATTAGTGTCACAGGTGACGCTAGTTAGGCAGGTAGGTATTTAGGTTCGCCGCAACTTTTTATAGCGCCAGGGACCCCCATATACTACCGCATAAAGCCCCCTGATTGCCCCCTAGTTAACCCTTTCTTTTTTTTTCAAATATTTTATTTAATATAAGAAGACCAGTATACAGGGAACAGAACGAAAAACAGTATAGATGACAGTACAGCTGTAGGAAAAAACAAAAAACAGCATAACTATACCAATACAAACAGAACGCTCAACACTAAACCTGTACCATTGGGTGGGTCTAAAGTGCAAAGCTATTAAGACACATATGAGCCCCACGGCCGACAACGCACCGGCCAACCCAGGTGCGAGGAGCAGCAACGTGACCGTTCCTGTAAATGTGGTCTTCCCCTTTTTCTTTTTTTTTTTTTTTAGTCTGAAATCTTAAATCTACCCTTCAGGGTTTCCCCTAAAGTTACTAAAGGGCCGGAAAAGGTCCGCAGGGGGGGGGGGGGTGGATGGAGTGGTGAAAGGGGGTGGAAAAGGGCCGTTCAGGGAGAAAAACAGGGGGGAAAAAGTAAACATAGTAAAAGGGGGCGGGTGGGGAGGGAGGGTACAGCGTCAGTAACCCGCAAAGGTCCTCAGTCAACGCTCCTGAGAGCCCGGCCCTCGGAAGAAAACCTGAAGGCATTCCAAGCCTGCCACGTTTTTGAGTACGCTTCCTGTCGGTGCTGGCTGGTGAGGATCAAGTCCTCCAGGCGACTGATGTCGTCTACTTTGTGTAGCCATTGGGCCACAGTTGGCGGGTTCGGTGATTTCCAGTTGAGAGGTATGCACATCTTGGCTGCATCCAGAAGGTGCCGTATCACAGACTTGCCATATTTGCGTGAAGGAATATCCGTCACATGTAGAAGAAAATAGGCTGGCGAAAACGGCACCACTCTGTCAGTGAATGTCTGGGTAATACGCCACACCTCCCTCCAGAAATTGTACAAACGGGGACAGGACCAGAATATGTGTAGGAGGGTACCCTCGTCCGAGTGGCACCTCCAGCACCTGTCCGAGGTCGTCGGGAAGAGCTTATGTAGAAGAGCGGGGGTTCTATACCAGCGGGATAGGATTTTAAAGTTTGTTTCCTGTTGCCTGGTGCATAGTGAGGACTTGTGGGTAAAATTAAGTATATGACGCTTCTGATTGTCCGTGAAGGCCACCGCTAGGTCCCCCTCCCACTTAGCGAGATACGGGGGTTGGAAATCTTTTGGGGGTTCGATCAACATCACATAGGCAATGGACAAAGCGTGGGTTAGGGTCCCAGTCTCCGTGCAGAGCTTCTCTAGGTGTGTAAGGGGTCTCTGTGAGTCATTGGGTGGTGGCGGTATATTCTGGAGAAAATGGGTAAGCTGGGAAGCCCGCAGAAAATCTAGGCGGTATGGGCCCCCAGGGTCCGTCAGTTCCGCATATGTCTTCCACTTACCCAGGCGACTAAAATGAGACGCCTGGGATAGACCCTGCCTACCCAGGTCCCGGAAACATTTGTCTCTGAGTCCCGGGGGGAAATTCGGGTGGCCAATTATAGGTCGCACCGGCGAGTCAGGCGTCGACAGTTCCGGGTCAGTCAGAAGGAGCGAACAAATCTTCGCAGTATTGCCTATCAGGGGGTGACGTCTAAGGTCAATAGGTAAATCACCATAGCACCACGGACTGCCAGCCAAAGGTATGTCAAATTGGTCCTGCTCTAACTGCGTCCATAGTTTGGTGTCATTATGGCGGCACCAGTCCAGAAATCTGCTGAGGTGGGTGGCCTGATAGTACTTCCGAAGCTCCGGGAGTGCCAAACCCCCCCGATGTTTGGGGTTGGAAAGCAACGTCCTACTTAGGCGTGGATGCTTGCCCGCCCACAAAAAACGGGTGAAAAGCGAGTGAGCCTGCCCAAAAAAGGCTCGGGGGATGTGGATCGGGAGGGCCTGAAAAATGTATAGAAATTTTGGCAGTATCGACATTTTAAGAATATTACACCGGCCTAGCCAGGAGTGCATGCCGCCCCCCCAACTATCCAGAAGCTTCTGTATCGATTTCAGTAAAGGGGGGAAATTGAGTTTATAAAGATGCGACATGGAAGGGGGAATAAAAGTGCCTAGGTATTTCAGGGCAGTATCTGACCATTTCAATGTAAAAGAGTTCTTTAGTTTTTGTAATCGTGTATGCGGTATACCCACTCCCATCGCCTCGGACTTTGAAAAATTAATCCGCAGGTTAGATAGTTGGCCATAAACATGAAATTCCTGCATAAGGGCCTTAAGAGAAGTCTCAGGTTCCGCCAGGGAGAACATAAGGTCATCGGCATAAGCAGACACCTTATGCCTAGCCTCCCTGGTTCCCAGACCCGTAATTGCAGCGTTATCGCGGACATGGCACAAGAAGGGTTCTAAGGTCAGAGCGAACAGCAAGGGGGACAGGGGGCAGCCCTGCCGAGTGCCATTCGCGATAGGGAACCCCTCAGAGAGCCTCCCATTTACCCGTACCCTTGCTGATGGCTCTGTGTATACCGCTGAAATCCAGCGTAGCATTTTGTTTCCAAGACCAGCATGTGCCAGTGTAGCAAACATAAATGACCACTCAACCCGGTCGAATGCCTTCTCGGCATCTGTGCCTAAAAACACGCTCGGGGTCTGGGTCCTAGAGGCTATGTGGAGCAGGTTAAGGACTTTCGTTGTGTTGTCCCGCGCCTCCCTAGAAGGAACAAAGCCCACCTGATCCTTATGGATCAGCTGAGGAAGATGTTTTTGTAGCCTCGTGCCCAGAACTTTAGTAAAAAGCTTCAGGTCCGAGTTCAGGAGGGAGATCGGGCGATAACTCCCGCATTGGGACGGATCCTTACCCTCCTTGGGGATGACTGAGATATGCGCCTGCAGAGTGGTGTCATGAAATCTGGTCTCCGTCCCCAGCCCGTTAAAGAGATCCACGAGGGGGCCACCCAGAGACGGGAGCAGGGTCCTATAGTATGCGAGTGTCAACCCGTCTGGGCCCGGCGCTTTGCCCGGCTTTGCACTTTTCAAGGCCGCCTGAACTTCCGTCAGCGTAATAGGCCCCTCCATGGAGTCCCGCATCTCCGGGGACAAGGATGGCATTTTAGAGTCTACAAGATACTGTGAGATAGCAGCGGGGGACGGCGGCGACCTGGACAAGTTATATAGAGAGCTGTAATAGTTCTTGAACTCCTGGGATATCTGTAGGGGTAACGACCGTCTCTGTCCCGACGGGGCCATAACATGTGAGACATAGGACGCCATACGTTGTGTTTTCAAGGTCTGAGCGAGATGTCGCCCGCATTTGTTGCCCGACTCGTACACCGTCCGCCTACACTTCTGTAGTGCAGCTTTAGCTCTACACTGAAGGAGGTCAGTTATTTGGGAGCCAGTGACATCTAATTCTACACCAAGTTCCCGCGACGGGGTTGTTTTATGCGTCTGTTCCATAGCATGGAGCTTCGCAAGTAGGGAGTCCAATTGTTCAGTCCTCTGTCGCTTCAACCTAGCTCCGTGTTTTATGAGGACCCCCTTGATTACCGCCTTATGGGCCTCCCATACCACGCCCATATCACTGCCCGGGGTGTTGTTCGTGGCAAAATAATGGCCTATTTCCTTGACCACATCAGCCAGAACCACAGGGTCCTGAAGCAAACTCTCGTTAAGGCGCCACTGCATTGGAGGGTACGTATGTGTGTCTGAGAAATTATACTGCATGCTGATCGGGGCGTGGTCTGACCACGTAATCAACCCGATGGAAGTGTACTCCACGGCATGTAGCTGTCTGTGCGGTATGAGAAAGTAGTCCAGGCGTGAGTAAGTCTGGTGTGGTTTTGAGAAGAACGTGTAGTCACGCTCCCCTGGATGTAGAAGTCTCCAGACGTCGATAAGTTGCGCCGAATGTAAGGTTAGGCCTATACGCTTGCGCATGTCTCGCGTGGTAGAAGATGTACCCGTGGAAGTGTCCTCTAAAGGGTTGAGGGGGATGTTCAGGTCGCCCCCTACTATCAACTGGCCTTCAGCAAAACGCTGAAGGTGATCCAGTCTCTTGCGAAGGAACACATCCTGACGTTCGTTCGGGGCATAAAGGTTCGCCAGCGTGACCTTCCTCCCCCCAATCAAACCCTTCAAATACAGGAAGCGGCCCTCATCATCTGTCTGGGAATCTATCAATGTCCATGGCACCCGTGCCGAGATTAAGATCGTCACCCCTCTAGATTTGGCTGCAGTATATGAGGAGTGGTATGCCAGGGGGAAATGTCGATTTTTAAGTAATGGCAGACTACTGTCCCTGAAGTGAGTTTCCTGGATATACACCACATCCGCCTTGGCACGGCGCATGTCGTGTGCAAGGATCCTACGCTTCTCAGGTATATTAAGACCCTTTGCGTTAACTGAGATTACATGGATAGTATCCATCGCTAAAAGCGAAAGGATATCAAATCAGAGGAGGGGAACGGGGGAGGGAGGGAAGGAAGGAAGGAGAAATAAAAACCCCAGTAAGGGGGAAAGGGGGGTGGAAGTAAATTATAAAAAATGGGGGAGTGTCGAAGGGGGGGCGTAGGTAAAAAAAGGGGGGGTGAGGGGTATGGGGCCGACACAAAACTGTGTGACCAACTAAACAGAACTAAAGTAGCCTAAACGGCTGCAACGCTCTCCAGAGCTATCTCTGGCCACCGAGCGTAAGCCTAAGTGGGAGCAGGGGGTGAACCGAGTAGTAGAGGTGAGCTCCCGGTCCTGTGCGGAACCCCCCCCCCGGCAAACAACAGTCACATGCTAAAAGAAATAAAAACAAACAAATATATAAAAACCGGCATAATCAGAAAAAACAAAAAATATTAAGGACAACAGGTTAACATTAACACCTCTGCGTCAGCAAGCATAGCAAAGCGGGAGAGAACTACCCAAGGCAGAGGGTCATACGGAACCAAAAGGGACCGCCATGCGGAAGCGGAAGCCCCAGAGGGCCATCGGCACCCGACACCGGAAACTAAGCCCAGCAGGGCACGTGCCCCCTCCGTGGCCACCCGCTCCGCCAAGCCACCCCGCCTCCCCCCGGAATGCATGCCCTGGCGCAGAGGCAAAGGCCAATATAATAGGAGAACCCCCCTCCCCACCACCATCCGACAATGTGTACAAATAGGGGCAAAGGTCCCTGATGGCTCTCCGGCAAACCCGTGGGTCCCCCCCCCCTTCCCCCAGCACAAAAGAGGTAGCAGGTCAACACGAGAACCCGCGCCATCTCCCACAGGTAATCCACTTGCTAAGTGTAGTCAACAAGTCCCCCATAATAGAAATCCCATTTGCTCCTCCTGGACTGGGGCTTGAAAAGTTCCTGCAGAAGAAGGACCTGCCGATGAACCCGAGGGTGACTGGCTTGTATCCGTTAGTCCCAGCCGGGCCTACCCCCTCAGCCAAACAATAATCAGGGCCAGTAATGTGTTCCTCCAGGCCGCGACTTTGAGAAAGGTTAAGGGTCACATAGTCAATGAAGCACAGCCCTGCCCAGGATAAAGTAAAAGGTTGACCTGTCCAGAAAATGGCCAAAAATCCGTGACACCCGCATGTTCCAGTGTGGACACTGCGGGCCCCTGGGGGGAGCCCCACTTAGCCAACAGGGTGTGCGACCGGGAAGGGGGAAGGGGAGAGCCCCCAAAGAGGCCAAACAGCAAAGGAGTCAAGGGCATATTCAGAGTTAGTGCAAAAGATTCTTACCGCACATGTCAGTGCCGTTACTGCCTCATGGAAGTGGGACGGTGGAACGGAGAGGGTGGCTCATGGCCTACTCACGTGGAGCGCCTCCTGAAGCCGAGCGATGTCGCCGACGGCCTCGTTGCTGGCGGGGGGGCTGGGGGCCCCGGTTAAGCGATGCGCCCGATCTACCCAGCTGTCGCAGAAGCAGCTGTAGCCAGTCCGGAATCTGGATAGGCTCCGTTCCCAGGAATCGAAATAGAGCCGGCAGGTCAGCAGCTGTCTGTAGGGTGAAACTCCCATCGTCTTTGCGGAACATAACGGACAGGGGGTACCCCCAGCGATACGTGCAGCCAAGCTGTCTCGCCAGGTCAAGAAGTGGTCTAAGAAGGGCCCTCCGGCGCAATGTGGAGCGGGACAGGTCCTGCAGGATACGGATAGACGCGCCGTTAACCTCCACATCGCCGAGCTCCCAGGCACGTCTCAGGATGGCTTCCTTTTGCGTGAAGCGGTGAAGTCTACACACAATGTCCCGCGGTCTGTCCGGGACGGCCGGTCTCGGGCCGAGGGCTCTGTGCGCCCTGTCCAGTGCCACCACCACGTCCGGATCCCCGAGCACCGCGCGGAAGACACCGCCAACCACCGCACTCACATCCTCCGAGCCCGCTGCCTCCGGGACCCCCCGGAGCCGCAGATTATTGCGGCGGCTCCGGTCCTCCAGGTCCTCCATGTGCAGTTGGAGGGAGACGGCGGTGTCCCGATGCTGGTCTCTCGACTGCTCCAGAGCGGCGACCCTGGCCTCCAAGGACGTCAGAGATGACTCCCCCGCGGATACCCGTTCCGCAATGTTGGAGACCTCTCCCCTGACCTCCTGGATGTCCCTCCTATGTGTTTCCTCTAAGCGCAGAATCAGCGCTTCAATGGCAGACTGCGTTGGGAGGGCCTGAAGCATGTCTCTGATGTCCTGGTCCAGCATGGAGGGCGCAGGAGCCACCGCGGCAGGCATCACCCCCGCTCCTTGCTCTGCTTCCGCCATATCGAGTGCCGGAGGCGCTTCTTCGTCAGGTAGAAGTGGGACTAAGGATGCTGTCCGTCGCCGCTGCGGTGAGGCCTGTAGAGTGCCTCGTGGAGAGGCCGCAACCGCTCCCGGCGGAGATCCCTCGGTACGCCCGAAGTAGCGGCGGAACGAACCGGCAGATTTGCTGTGAGGGGTCCCACGTGTCGCTCCCCGTGTCCGGTGCTTCTTGGAAGAGCTCATGCTGGTAGAAAAGCCTGCTATCGCCGGGGCATGAGGCCGTGGACCGGGAGCTCCAGAAAAATGCTGCCTTACTCGGCCATTCCTTAGCCACGCCCCCTAGTTAACCCTTTCACCAGTGATCACCATATAACTGTTACAGGTGACGCTGGTTGGTTAGTTATTTTTTTATAGTTTCAGGGCACCCGCCATTTATTACCTAATAAAGGTTTAACCCCCTGATCACCCGGCGGGTGTCATTTGTGACTGTAATAACTGTTAGGGCAGTTAGGGTTAGCCCCCTTTAGTTCTAAGGTACCCCCCTAACCCCCCCAATAAAGGTTTAACCCCGTGATCACCCCCCGTCGCCAGTGTCACTAAGGCTGGGTTCACATTGCAGCGGTTTATGAGAACGGATGTGATTCGCACCGCACTGCAGTGCAAATCACATCCGATCTCTGTGCGATTCGAGTTCAGCCATACAGATAGTATGGCTGAATTCGTGTCGCACCCGCCGCACCCGCCGCAAACTCGCACGGGACCCTTTTTTTGGTCCGCAGCAGAATCGGATCGCATGGGTGTTCACACCATGCGATCCGAGTTTGCAGATCGCACTGCGATATGCGAACTGATCTGGGGGTGTCATTAACATTTCACTGACACTCCCAGCAGTTCGCATAGGGCAGTGTGAACTGCCGCCGGGAGGCATGTGATGCGGGAACCCGCCGCGCATTCGTGGCGTTCCCACATCGCTCCAGTGTGAACCCAGCCTAATAAGCGATCGTTTTTCTGATCACTGTATTAGTGTCACAGGTGACGCTAGTTAGGCAGGTAGGTATTTAGGTTCGCCGCAGCTTTTTATAGCGCCAGGGACCCCCATATACTACCGCATAAAGCCCCCTGATTGCCCCCTAGTTAACCCTTTCACCAGTGATCACCATATAACTGTTACAGGTGACGCTGGTTGGTTAGTTATTTTTTTTATAGTTTCAGGGCACCCGCCATTTATTACCTAATCTCACTAGTGTACCCCTAAATTTAGGGGTGTCTACTTTCCAAAATGGGGTCATTTGGGGGGGTTTGTGCCATCTTGGCATTTTATGGCCTTCAAAACTGTAACGCCCTTAGAAAGCCTGAAGGCGGTGCTTGGTTTTCGGGGCCCCGTGCGCGGCTAGGCTCCCAAAAAGTCCCACATATGTGGTATCCCCGTACTCAGGAGAAGCAGCAGAATTTATTTTGGGGTGTCATTTCACATATGCCCATGGCATGCGTGAGCAATATATCATTTAGTGACAACTTTGTGAAAAAAAAAAAAAAAAAAAAAGTTTGTAATTTTCCCGCAACTTGTGGCAAAATATAAAATATTCCATGGACTCAACATGCCTCTCAGCAAATAGCTTGGGGTGTCTACTTTCTAAAATGGGGTCATTTGTGGGGGTTTTGTGCCATCTTGGCATTTTATGGCCTTCAAAACTGTAATAGGTAGTGAGGAGTGAAGTCAAATATTTACGCCCTTAGAAAACCTGAAGGCGGTTCTTGGCTTTCGGGGCCCCGTACGCAGCTAGGCTCCCAAAAAATCCCACACGTGTGGTATCCCCGTACTCAGGAGAAGCAGCAGAATTTATTTTGGGGTGTCATTTCACATATGCCCATAGCATGTGTGAGCAATATATCATTTAGTGACAACTTTGTGTAAAAAAAAAAATATATATATATTTTTGTCATTATTCAATCGCTTGAGGCAAAAAAATAAAATATTCGATGGGCTCAACATGCCACTTATCAATTTCCTTAGGGGGTCTACTTTCCAAAATGGGGTCATTTGGGGGGGTTTTGTACTGCCCTGCCATTTTAGCACCTCAAGAACTGAGATAGGCAGTCGTAAACTAAAAGCTGCGTAAATTCCAGAAAACGTACCTTAGTTTGTAGATGTGACAACTTTTGCGCAAACCAATAAATATACAGTTATTGACTTTTTTTTTACCAAAGACATGTGGCTGAATACATTTTGGCCTAAATGTATGACTAAAATTGAATTTATTGGATTTTTCTAATAACAAAAAGTAGAAAATATCATTTTTTTTCAAAATTTGCAGTCTTTTTCCATTTATATCGCAAAAAATAAAAATCGCAGAGGCAATCAAATACCATCAAAAGAAAGCTCTATTTGTGGGAAGAAAAGGACGCAAATTTTGTTTGGGTACAACATTGCATGACCGCGCAATTACCATTTAAAGCAGCGCAGTGCCAAATTGTAAAAAGACCTCTGGTCATTTACCAGCAAAATGGTCCGGTCTGAAAGTGGTTAAATCAATCATTGAAACTCAAGTAAAGAAAATGTATGAAAAATACAAATAAATTTAAAGTAAGCAGCAGAGGAGAAGCTGCAAAGAATGCAGGGAATCCAAGAAGTTGTAGAAAGAGATGGCTAGCTGACAGGCAACACTGAAAATAATATAAAAACTTGCGTGTGGACCCAGGCCTATGTAAACTGCTCAGTGCCCAAGTACTTCACAGTTCTCAAGGTCAGAATAGTAACATTCAAACATAAAAGTTTTAAATTATGAGACCTGTTTGATTGATGTTTCAGCGGTCAAGCAGATAAGGATATGCTATGCAAAAGCAGCTGTTAAAAATGTTCAAAGTTTAAAAACAATTAACACAAGAAAGTTCAGATAAACTGCTGCTTCAGTCCCTTGTTAAAACAGTGCTACTGTTAGCCCATTTTAGCGTCTTACCAACATCAATAACCAAATAGTTGATTTGTATGTGATGATAGTATTAATTGAAACTTTCAACACAATGGGTGATCCTAGAGATTGGTCAGTGTGTGCAACATCCACCAAACAAAATCTTCACCGTGTGAGGAACACTTCCCCTAAGCATTCAACTCACCAGAGCCTAGATAAACACAAGCCTTTAAAAGAAATCCTTATATTGCTTGGGAACATGGTCATCTGTATTAGAGGCGGTTTTGGGAACTATAGTTTCAGTTTTCGAAGCTGGTATACACAAGTGGCCACTGTCATTGGGACTGAAAGGGAGGGAAAATCTTCCAATGGTAACACTTGTTACCTATTTCCAGTTGTCAGCAGACCAATACATTTCCAGTGTGACAAGAATGGTGGAATGATGTTCGTAAGGTACTTTGATTGGGGAGGAAGGTGTAGGTGGGTAGAAGAAAGGTGGAGGTTGGTTGGAGTTGCTGTAGCCTGGGAGGGTTAGGTGGGTGACAGGGAGGCACAGGGATTAGAAGGGAGTAGAGAAAGGTGCTATGACTAGAGAAGGTGAGGTGGTGGTGGGAAGACACTTTTACAGGTGCATCCACCAGCAGGATCTCTGAGTCCTTCAGTGCCATTGTTCAGCCTAGAAAGTCTTTGCACTCAGAGCTTCTCCAGTGTCCCATCTTCCTTCCCACAGTGATATCATTATCTGCACAGTGTCTGTTGCTGAAGTAGGAGTGGAGTATTTAGTGTTTGAATCTGTGTAGCTAGTTGCTGGTGCCAAACACACTATGCCAGTATCTGCTAGCTATATGAACAGAAATATGCAGACACAATTACACAGCTGTCAGCACACGTCTGTGCATGGAGCCTGTAAGCAGTGGCCCAGTGTTACTGGCTTCAGCAATTAAACAGTGTTGGGAACAAGGAGATCCTATACAGCATATCAATAGCACAGAAGAAGCACACTGCAAAGCAGGGCACAATTTCAGTGCATAGACACTCCAGGCGGACTAGTGCAAAAAGTGAGGAAGATACAGGCAGAGGTAAAATGCACAATGGCTGTCAGAGCTGCTGCCAGCTGGGACTACAGAAGAAGTGTCGGGTAAATGCGCCCACCTCACTAGGTGAAATGCACAATGGCTGTCAGGGCTGTTGCCAGCCAGGACTACAGAAGAAATGCCGGGTAAATGCGCCCACCTGCCTACTCCACAGCCAGCACCTTGGCAGTCCAGATGAAAATCGTTGGAGGCACTGGAATGTAGTTCCGCCAGAAAAAAAACACACATTGGAAAACCCAGTGTGGCTTTTATTATATACAGCAGTATACTATTAGGATGTTGCAGCAAATTTTGGAGATCTGTAGAGACTGATGGTACATAGTTATGATCTGAACAATGTTAAAGTGCAGGGATTGAAATCTGAATGACCATAAAATACCTCTATGCTTTGTGTCCAACATTCTCTGAAGTTCACTCTGATGGACACAAAGGAACTCATGCCTGCAGGTTTCATTAGAGGAAGACGAGAAGGTGCTTAAAACTGCTGAGATTGATAGTGCAGTATGGAATGTGTTACTTTTGGGACACTTGGCCTTGTAGTTCCTTATTATTTTTGCTGCTTTCCAGACACTGGAATTCTTCTTTTCCCCACTTTGTAGGTCCTTTTTTTTTTTGCAGGAACCATGTGCTGACAAAACCTGTGGGGGACCAAGACTGTGGTGTGCCGAGAAGCCTCCAAGATTGCCTTGCCTGTCTCCTCTGCTGTGTGCCCAGGACAGTTTGACTCCCACAGTATGAGTCTAGAAGCCTTCTGTCCCTTATTTCTCCTTGCTGTGCTATATTTCTACCATGTGTACTATCACCCCATTGCTATGCCCTGCTGCCATTCCCTGGGCTGTTAAAGTGCTTGTAAAAGATCATTTAAAAAATATATATATTTATACTTACCGTACTTGCTCTGTGCAATGGTTTTGCACATAGCATTCTCGTCTCGGTCTCCCATAAATGGAAGGCGCTTCCTACGGAGGCACACCTACTAGCTTGATCCCAGGCCACTCTGCCTGTATCCATAGACACAGACAGCAACAGCTCGGCCCTGTCCCCTACTCCCTCATCACAGCATTTGATTGACAGCAGTAGGAGCCAATGGCTTATGCTACTATTAATCTGCCCTGTGAGGATGGAGAGAGGAGAGAACTGATGTTCTCGGACATTACTGCTCACAGAAGGTTTTTTATTTTAGTGTAATGAATGCATTAACCACTTAAGCCCCGGACCAATTGTCAGCCTAAGGAGTAGAGGTCTTTTTACAATTTCGCACTGCACTGCTTTAACTGGTAATTGCGTGGTATTGTAATGTTGTACACAAATAAAATGTGCGTCATTTTCTTCCCACAAATAGAGCTTTCTTTTGATGGTATTTGATTGCCTCTGCGATTTTTATTTTTTACAATATCAATGGAAAAAGACCGAAATTTTTTGAAAAAAAAGATATTTTCTACTTTTTGTTATAAGAAAAATCGAATAAACTCAATTTTAGTCATACATTTAGGCTAAAATATATTCAGCCACGTCTTTAGTAAAAAAAATGTCAATAAGCGTATATTTATTGGTTTGCGCAAAAAGTTATAGCGTCTACAAACTAGAGTACTATTTCTGGAATCTACACAGCTTTTAATTTATGACTGCCTATCTAATTTCTTGAGGTGCTAAAATGGCAGGGCAGTACAAACCCCCCAAATTACCCCATTTTGGAAAGTAGACACCCCAAGGAAATTGCTGAGAGGCATGTTGAGCCCATTGAATATTTATTTTTTGTCCCAAGTGATTGAATGACAAAAAAAAAAAAAGTTTACAAAAAGTTGTCACTAAATGATATATTGCTCACACATGCCATAATTATATGTGGAATTGCACCCCAAAATATATTCTGCTGCTTCTCCTGAGTACGGGGATACCACATGTGTGGGACTTTTTGGGAGCCTAGCCGCGTACGACACCCTGAAAACCAATCACTTTTTTATTTCACTCCTCACTACCTATCACAGTTTCAAAGGCCATAAAATGCCAAAACAGCACAAAAGCGGTTTGCTGAGAGGCATGTTGAGTCCATGGAATATTTTATATTTTGCCACAAGTTGCAGGAATATTACAAACTTTTTTTGCACAAAGTTGTCACTAAATTATATAAATGATATATTGCTCACACATGTTATAGGCATATGTGAAATTATACCCCAAAATACATTCTGCTGCTTCTCCTGAGTACGGGGATCCCACATGAGGGAGACTTTTTGGGAGCCTAGCTGCGTATGGGCCCCCGGAAAACCAAGCACCGCCTTCAGGATTTCTAAGGGCATTAATTTTTTATTTCACTGAGCCTGAATCTGACAGATGAGTGACTTCCTCTTCACTCTCTGTTATGCTCAGAAACGTGTAGGTCTCTTCACTAGTGTACCTTCGCTTTGCCATTTTGGGCTCTAAATTTAGTGGTACACTAGTGAGATTCACAGGTAAAAAAAAAAGCACCTGGGCTGTCAGCGACTGTATAAAACGCTACCAAAAAAACCTGATAGCGATCGCAGTGATCAGGCCTGACTCTGTGAACGCTGCAGTTATGTGTTTTGTAAGTGACAGTGATCGATCGATACTGCACTTGGGTGGGCTGGGCAGAGGGGCAAAACGCAGGTGCTAGCAGTTATCTGGGCTGATCCCGCTTACAATGCATTTTTTGGAACCCTAAACTGCTGGGAATGCTAGTATAGATCTGATCAGATCAGATATTGATCTGTTCAGATACTATACCACTACGGGAGGTGTATGCTTTGCGCATGGGTGTTAGAGGTACTGGCACTAATCTAGCGCTGCCTGGGGTGACGCAGACCCTAAAACCTAATTGATATCACCCGCTGGGTGATCAGGGGGTTAAACCTTTATTGGGTAATAAATGGCGGATGCCCTGATGCTATAAAAAGCAAACTAACCAGCGTCACCCGTAACACTTATACAGTGAAAGGGTTAACTAGGGGCAGTCAGGGGGTTAAAACCTTTATTAGGTAGTATATGGGGGGTCCCTGATGCTATATAAAAACCTTCTGGGGAACCTAAATAACTAACTGGCTAACCAGAATCACCAGTGACACTTATACGGTGATCACTGGTGAAAGGGTTAACTCTAGGGGCAATCAGGGGGTTAAAACCTTTCTTAGGATGTATATGGGGGTACCTAACGCTATAAAAACCTGGCGGTGAACCTAAAAAATAACTAGCTACCTAGCGGCACCAGTTACACTAGTGCAGCGATCAGAAAAACAATCGCTTAGTGACACTGGCAAAAGGGGGTGAAAGGGTTACCTGGGGGGCAATCAAGGGGTTAAACCTTTATTAGGGGGGGTAGGGGGCTACCCTGGACCTAACACTAACTGCCCTGACACTTGTTACAGTCACAACTGACACTAAATGCAATGATCAGTAAATAAATGATCACTGCAATCAGTGACACTGTGACTGGGGCGGTGATCAGGGGTGAAAGTGTGCCTGTGTGTCAGTGTAGTGTTGGTGCACTTACTATGATGTCTTCTCTCTTCGCCGTCCGGTCAAAAAGACCGCCACGAGGAGAGTGACATCCCTTCCTCCTGCCTGTGTTTACACTACACAGGCAGGGGAAGCTTCTCATTCGCCAGGAGCCATCGCGAGGGGATGGCCAGAAACTAACGGCCGTCCACTCATCCTGCTCCTGAACCGAAATGGACCGCTGCACCCAGTGGGAGGGGGTCCGATCGGAACCCCCACTTGCTGCAAGGCAGGCACGTAGGGGTACGTGCTTGTGCCTGTCCATGCCATTGTGCCAATGTATTATTACATGCGGCAGTCCTTAACTGGTTAAGTGTAAACCCTTACAAACCACTTTGACCTACAGGTAAGCCTAGATTAAGGCTTACCTGTAGGTCCAAGAAATATCTCCTAAACCTACACGGTTTAGGAGATATTTGCCGAAAGACAGGCATCGCTGTCTACCACGCATGCACCGTAGATAGCGGCGCGCAGGCGCACTGAGCGCGCTGCTGTCAACGGCGATATGGCACGAGTGGCGGCTCCCATGCGCATGCGTGGGAGCGACGTCATTGCGGCTTCGTCGAATGACAGTGGTGGAGCAGCGAGACCCACCGAGAAGATGGATGCTCCGGACTACAGGGGACAGAGGTGACTTCGCTGGCTCCTGTGTCAGGTAAGTGACACAAAATGGACTACTATGCGATGCATAGTAGTCCATTATGGTTTACCTTTGCAGGGAATCGAAGAGGAAGTAAACTCATCAGGGTTTACTTCCTCTTTAAGGTAAAAAAAACCCTTCTGCCTTTACTATATATTTTTTTGAGTACTAGTGCTTTACTTGATGCGGAGTCTATATATTTAGTATCGTCATGTATTCTGATGGAGTGCTATTGTTTTTAGTATAGCTGGTCTGTGTTTCATTTTTTTGTGTATGGGTGTATTTTTTTTTTTTAGCTTTTTTCTTATCATCACTTGCCTTTTTTCCATAGTGTGGAAGGATAAATATTATTATTAGGGATGCAGGCTCCTTTGTGTGCATAGGATAGGCCAAATGGTATTGCGACAATTTGGAAGTGCTTTTTTCCTACTGTGAAGCACAAAAACTCTGATGGGATAAGAAAATGCAATTATGGAGGTAGGCATCTTGAATGCAAAAATATTAAAATGTAACTCTCCCCGCTGCTCCTTTGGCTCAAATCAATATAGCAGTAAGCAAACTTATATCAACATATACAATATCATAATATGGCTTAACGACATAATATAAAGTGCTCAGTGCAAATATAAAGTGCAAAAAATATATAAACTGCAATCATATAAAGTCCATCCAATATGGTTTGCTGAATTGTAAACAGTTGTCGTGATGGTTCTCAGGTGGCTATTCGTGCTCCCCTCCTGGGTCCCCACTCGCCAAAAAAGGCTGTAAATGCGCCTGTTATTTCCAGATCAGCATCTCCTGTCAATGTTAACTGGATTGTATAAACACTGCATAGGGATAACTTCTATCTTCCCCCAGAATAGTTAACAGATATGGACATCCTGGATTCCTCCCCATCTTAGGCTGGATTCACACCTATGCAGTTTTAGTGCTTTTTGCAGATTTGCTCTACAGAACGTGTTCCATAGGAAACAATGTTAAATGGACTGTAGTGCAAATCTGCAAAATGCACTAAAACTGCATAGGTGTGAATCCAGCCTTACTCGGTGATCAGGCACCCAAAAGAGTGTGTGGCAAAGAAAAAAAAAAAAAAAAAAGAGTGTATATAGTGTCATACTGCAGGGTTTATTCATAAAATCCAAAAGCTGTTACACTTACATCGAAAACTTTAAAAACGTGCAAAGAAACACCACCTTGGCGTACAAACAATGGTCACTATGGCTCCTCAGCTTTACGCGTTTCGCCTCTCCCACTGGGTGTCATCAGAAGCTTCTGGAGCCTGTGACTGGCTGTCTTATATATATTAAGTCACACCCACTACACCCAATTACACCTCCTACTCCCATTGATGGAGCAGTAATAATTATAACCACTTCTGCTTTCCACCGGAACCGGAAGTGACGTTTTACCCGAACTTGCGGTTTAACTGGAACTGGAAGTGACGTTTCTGCCAAAATGGGAAGTTACATGATCACCATCGTCCCGTTAGATCAGTATAGAATCACTTCCTGTGTACACAGGAAGCATTCAAAACAACCTGTTAGTATTTAAAATGGGACATTATACATATACACCCATATCGAGCTTGGTTCAACACACTATTACAATATATTTTCCATATTAAAATTATGTGATAACCGGGCAATCTAGTCCACTTAACATTATAGTATCCTATTATGAAATAAATATCTCCATTGGCAACCATTCCAAAACCATTGTAAAAACATACCGTAAAGCATAATAAATTACAAAAGCTAACAAATATACATATAAAATTATATACTGAATAAAATATTGAATTTTTTTTTATTAAAATCAAATTATAAAAATTATTAAGAAAACATTTAATGTCTAAGTGCATGTTTAACCCTTTAGGCACCAAAGACTGCATTTGATATATACATTGAGTTTCATTTTGAGAAATGGCCTGTTTTAAATTGGTAACCCCCCAATGTCTCTCTGCTCAATACCACAAAAAATTTATTTGGATGGATTCCTATCATGAATTCTTCTAAAGTGGTATGACAAGCTGTGTTTTGGAAGACTTTTTGATATTATTAATGTGTTGACATAGTCTCACTTTAAATTCTCTTGTGGTCCGACCCACGTATTGGAGACCACATTCACATTCTATTAGGTATGACATGTGTAGTGCCATAAGTGATACATTTGGATATTTCATATATCTGTCCTGTAGTTTTGATTTAAAGTGTGTTATTTTTCTTTTACCTCCTTTGCATGTTCTACACGTTAGACATTTGCCACACTTAAAAAAAAAAACAATTTGATCAAGTAAAGTCACCATCTTTTTTAAGAGGGTCCGGAATGCTTTTAACAATTTTATCCTTCAATATGGGTGGGCGTCTCTAAATAAACTTGGGGCGTGTTGGTATTATGTTAGCCAATAGCGGATCGCTGAGCAAAATGGGCCAATGAGTTTTTATAATTTATTTATGTGGCCTATTGAATTCAGTACAGAAGGTGAGATCATATTTTTCATTCTTTTTTGGTTTTGGGGTGAGTAATAGTTCCCTATCCATCAATTCTACTTCTCTTTGTGTACTAATAAGCTGTGGCCATTTATTCCCCTTTTGTTTAAACCTGTCCAGCAATATATTAGATTGTATTTTATGGTCCTCTGAAAGGTCACAATTTTGTTTTACCCTCAAGAACTGGCCTTTAGGTATACCTGAAATCAATTTAGGATGATGGCTGCTACAGGTGGGAATGTAGCTATTCCGATCTGTATTTTTTTTAAAATGTGCGGGTATATATGCTATTGCATTGTTTGAATATTTCTAAATCCAAATAATTAACCTTCTCTATACTGTAACTTGCTGTAAAAGAAATATTGCATTTATTAATGTGTTGTAAGAATTATTTTAAAGTATTCTCATTGCCCTCCCAGATAAGAAAAATTTCATCAATATACCTTCTATATGTTATTAATCCTCCCACTTGCTCATAAAGGTATGAGCCACCGTGGGAGCATATTTAGCTTCCATGGTGACACCCCTGATTTGTTTATAGCATTGTTTATCATGATAGAAATAGTTGTTTTCCAAATTGTTTTGCAATTGCAATATATCCAACATAAAATCTATTTGTGAATTTTGGAAGATGTTTTTTTTTGTTTCCAGAGTCCATTTTATTGCTGAAGTGGCATCTTTTTTGCTTGATATTAATATATAGTGAGTCAACAGCTATACTTACCTGAAATGTCTGATTGTTTACCGTTTTAATTCTAATATGATTAATGAGATCCCTGCTTTTTTAATAGTCTTTTTTTGTCTAATACCACTATATCCCCCCCCCCCCCTCTTTTATCCGCTGGTCTTATGACAATGTCTTTCTTCTTTTCTAATTCCTTAAGGCCCTGTTGAATGTGCTTATTTCCTCTGATGGTATGTATTTGTATCTCTTCTATATCCTGTTCAACCATCATCTTGAAAACATCAAGACATCGGTTGCTCCTATGCCTAGGGTTAAACGTGGATCTATTTCTCAACCCACTTTGTTCATATAGTGACTCTATACTAGTGCTATCCTTGGTTTGCATAGCAAAATGCTTCTTAATATTTAATTTTCTAATAAACTTATGTAAGTTAATAAAAGTTCTGAATAAGACAGCCAATCACAGGCCCCAGAAGCTTCCGATGACGGCCAGTGGGAGGGGTGAGACCTAGTGACCATTGTTTGTACGCCAATGTCGCATTTCTCTTCACGTTTTTAATGCAAGTTTACTTGATGTGATTGTAGCCGTGGAGTACTGCTTGGACCTTGAAGAAGGGGACATACCCCAAAAGTTTGTCCTAAAAAATTGTATGTTAGTGCAAATAAAAAAAGTATCACGGACAGTACTCAATTTTATCTGATGCAAGTGTAAGTGCCCGTTCACACAGGGGCAACGCGACTTGCAGCGCGACTCACAGACGCGACCTGCACACGACTTCAGCGGCGACTTGCAAAATGACTTCTGTATAGAAGTCAATGCAAGTCGCCTGAAGTCGCCCCAAAAATAGTACAGGAACCTTTTTCTAAGTCGGAGCGACTTGAGTCGCTCCTATTAGAACGGTTCCATAGTACAGAATGGAACGCGACTTGTCAGGCGGCTAAGTCGCCGGACAAGTCGCGGTAGTGTGAACGGGCACTAAGATCTTTTGGATAATATGAATAAACCTTGCAGTATTACACTATATACACTCTTTCTTTCTTCATTGCCACACACCCTTATGGGTGCCTGATCACTGAGTAAGACATGAAGGAACCAGGATGTCCATATCTTAACTACACCAGGGGAAGATAGAAGTTATCCCTATGCAGTGTTTATACAATCCAGTTACCACTGAGGGGAGATGCTGATCTGGAAATATTAACAGGCACATTTACAGCCTTTTTTGGCGAGTGGGGACCCAGGAGAGTAGCATGAATAGTCACCTGAGAACCATCACTACAACCGTTTACATTTCAGCACACCATATTGGATGGACTTTATCTTATTGCACTTTATATTTGCACTGAGCACTTTATGTCGTTAAGCCACATTATGATATTGTATATGTTGATATAAGTTTGCTTAATACTATATTGATTTGATCCACAGGAGCAGCGCTGAGTTTAATTTCAATTTTTTGCATTTATTGGGGTCTTTCAACTTTCACTTTAGCAGTAGATCTTTTATACTATTACATATTTGTTATTTTCATAGCACAGGTTCTGTCTTTATTTTAGGCATCTTGAATATCCACTGATGTGGAGTATACCCCTGGTCTCTGAGAGGGAACTTACAGATTTTAGAGAAAACGCATGAATTCAAAATGACTTTAGGTTCAGAATTGAATGAATACCCCCCTTGGGTTTCAGTACAGTGAACAGAATCTCCTGAACTCATCCTCCAGTGGGACAAAAACAAACACTTGCTGCAAAAAAAAGATCCAGGGCAGTCTGTAAGTCTGATTTTGGTTGAGAAAAGAAAAGGATAAGGGGGTAGAGTTTGAAACTATTTTGTACCCTCTTGAATCCTCAAATTGAAACCATAGGTCTGAGACCCACAGAAATGAAATCTGTAACAGTCGCCCCCCACTCTCTTAGGAGTAAGGGTGCCACTTTATTGTGGAGAAGGATTTTGGCAGTCCTAGTGGGCTTTGTGTTCCAATTTGTGCACCGAAAGGCAGGGCTGGCATCCATCAGCCAAGTACACTGGTATGTTATGTAGAATTAAATATTATGTTTATGCAGTACACTGGGCCCCATGTCAGTGCATAGTGTAATTCCTATGCAAAATGACGACAATCTTGTGGCCTCCTATTCTTTGTACACCGTCATTACACATGGTAATGTGTTTTGAATTGGAATGTGCAGATGATTTCACTAAACGTACTTAATGACATTGTGAAAATCTGGGTATATCAGTAATTATTGTTTTGTTTAGATGATCAAATATGTGGAAAATACAGGCCTATATTAAAGCCTATGAGATGTCCAAAATATTGAGTAATTATTCTATGGCAACAGTAAATTGGATACTGGTGACCAGTTCAAACTTGTCTTGGTGCTGTCATTTCCAAAATAGAGTAAATGTTGCTCTGACTATTTGGATAACTATTTTTTTGTAGCTAAATGAGATGGGAACACATGAAAAGTCAAAATTCTATCATGCAACCAACTAAAACAGTTATCCCACGGTAACATTCTACAGAATGTAAAATCTAAATAGTAAATGCATAGCTATGCGTTACTGTTCTTGTTACTTGAAAGTACAAAGCCCGTTTTATGTAAAACTTCCTTGTGAAATATAAAAACATTCTATTTAATTATGTATAATGAACCATGTGGCAATCGTATGCTAGGAATTGGTTACCAGGACCCTTTCATTGTGTGGGGTCATCTGTAAACCACTCCCCCCTACCAAAGAACTACTATGTCAAATATCTGTTTACTTATTTCTTATACAAAATCTCTTTGGAGGTAAAAATCAATATAGTTCTGTAATGTAAAAGTTTTGTCTGCAGGCTACACACATTCTGCAGAGACAAACGAGGGAAGGATACAATAAAGGCAGCCAAAGACTATTCTGGAATAGAGGAAATGCTAATTATACTGTAGAGACTCCAAATTGAATTTACTATATTATCTATCTTGTTTTGTACCTAATCTCATCATCCATGTTCAGAAATTCGATTGCAAGCTACCCCATGACCTGAGCTAGAAAATAATCCACTTAAGTGATGATTTGATATTAACATAGAAAACTGAGGAACACACTTGCACAAACTATTTTCTCAAGAGAAGGTTGCTCAATCATCTAGCATGTTTATGAAAGATTACATCATAAAGAGGCATACAGATAGGGACCCATGTATCACAACAGGAAACATTCATATTTCATCACTATTATAGTTATTTATTGATGAGTACGCGGATAACCCTGGTAAGGGCCAAACATGGCCACCTTGACATTCTGCAATCTTACGAGTCTTCACAAGTTACAAGCAGCCATTGAATAAATCATCCATTCAGCACTTAACCATAACAACTGATTAAAGAAAAATTATTTGCTTTATTAATGAGTAAATTACACTACTAAGTGCTTTTCTGGTTATAAGCTTGTTATACAAGTTTACTTGCTAGAATGACTCAACTGAAAGCAGTTATTGGAACAAGCGGTTTCCCCCTCTCCTTGGAATGTCTTTTTCAGTGTAAAGACAAGTCTTCATAGTCTACAGGGAGGGAGCTTTGGGAAGAGGGGGGGGGGGGTCAATTGCCCCCACTCAGGTATCAGATTACACTCAGCTCTGTGGGATGGAGTGTTTGATGGCGGATCCCAGTCCTCAGCCTACTATACATATTGGCTGTGTGGTGTTTGGAAGATTCTGGAGGAGAGAGGTCTGCAGATAAAGAGGTGCAGCTTTTGTGGAAGGATTTTCTTTATGATGGTTTACCACCAGAGGCAAGCAACTTCAATAAATGTATGCAAGTGTTTATTACCATATTAACCACTTACATACCCGCCCATATTCATGACATTTGCAGGTTGGATCTCCCATCCTTGGCGGGTGTCATTTGACATCCTTGGCTTTCCGGCGGTATAGGGGGTGCGCGTGCATGCCCGCCACGTCACTTGGTAATCTTTCCCCTATTTTGTAGGCGTTATAACTTTTGCGCAAACCAATCAATATACGCTTATTGCGATTTTTTTTACCAATAATATGTAGAGTACAGATAGGCCTAAACTGAGGAAAAAATTTGTTTAAGAAAAAAAAAAGTATATTTATTATAGCAAAAGGTTAAAAAAAAAAATTGTGTTTTTTTTCAGACTTATTGCTGTTTTGTTTATAGTGCAAAAATTAAAAACTGCAGAGGTGATCAAATACCACAAAAATTGTGTGTGTGTGGGGGGGAGGATAAAAATGTCATATGGGTACAGTGTAGGATGACCGTTCAATTGTCATTCAAAATTTTACACAGCTGAAAGCTGAAAATTGGCCTGGGCAGGAAGGGGGTGCAAATGCCCTGTATTGAAATGCTTAAGTGAACGAGTTGCTATATAAAAGGTTTATACCTAGAAGGAACTGTCTAGGATTGAAGCATAACTGCTTCATGTCTGGGGCAATTTAATACTTATTTAAAAAACAGCATTTTTGCTAGAAAATTACCACCAAACAAGTATATTTTTTATGAAAACAGAGGTCGTGCAAATTTGTACAGTGCATGATATTTGCACAGGTGTATAACAAACTTATGATTTCAGGAAAAGAATATGTGCACACATAGTATAATGCTTTTTTTCTTCTTTTTTTTTTTTAACTAAAATGTGGGATTGCTTCAAGTAAAAAGATCAAAAACATGTCCTGACTCAAAATTGCATGCGCCTGTGAAATGGCAAAAAATGCTGGTACCTACAATTTAATTTTTTTATATAGATGATGCTTTTAGAGGTTATCACTCTAGGATTAACCATGAATTATGGCCCTTCTCACTAGCATAAAAGAAATGAAAAAAAGACTACCAAGCCCATGACCGAAGTTGTAGCCTTGAGCAGTGGTGGCTGGTGCCCCATTTTTTGGGGGGGGGGGGGGGGGGTTTGGGCTTCTGACAGCCAAATTGAAACATCCAACCCCCGCCCACGCGCTGTCAGTAGGTAGGTCTGTCGCAGCCTCACCCCCCTTTCGCTCAGTCGTCAGCTCATCCAGCCCCGCACTTATCCCATCTAGGTGGCGGGCAGTGCTTCCTTCTTGTTGGCATCTCTCAGCATCTCCTCCTCTGCCTGAGGGGCATCCCCTGCATCTTCTCATCCACACAGCCCAATAGGATCGCTTCTCCTCTCAGCCAATCCCCACTTCCTGATTGGCCAGGAGGAGAACCAGGAAGACAATAGGGAATATTAATTCGCTATTGTCACACAACTGGGTGGGTGCAGTGCTTTTTTTTTTAAGTCAATTAGAGCTTCTGGCTATAATCACATGCTCAAAAAAACTCCCAAAAAACCCAATTGGAATCCATGCGTCAGGCACCCTGCATGTAGATTAGGGGGGCCACATCCTTGTGCCCCATATGGAACCACTATAAGTTCTGGGCATTTTATTATGGCCTAAGGAAGGCAAGTGGTTAAAAGCCTCCTGTTTTTTACAAATGTTCGGCCCTGCCTGGTAATTGCTCAGCTTTTTAATCTCTACTTGTACTTTATCTAAATAAACTTTCAAAACGTTTTACTATGGACAGAGGTTGTTGCTCTCCTGATCACCAGAGTACTAATCTCTGTAGGGACTAATACTTTAAAGTTGAAGTACCATCAAATATACCCCCATCAATGGGAGTCTATGCCCGGAAGTGGGTTTATCTGCTCCCCCCTTACCCCCCCTCAAAGGTGCCAAATGTAACACCGGGGGTCCAAAAAGCAGAGGTTCAATTTTTGAGAACCCCCGCTTTAAGTGCACGCATAATAAGCAATGCAGGTTTACTTCTCCAAAGATCACAGTACTCCAACTTGGCAATATTGGCAATACCTTTATCTACTTTTCTCTCCAGAAATATGAAGCCATCTTTGTTTAGGCTTCATCCAGGGTCAGCATTTACTTCATGGATTAAGATGCTGGCTCAAAGATAACAATCATTTAAATCATTGTGCCTGTGTACAGCTTATCAGCGTGACCGTTGTAGAGAAATCCAAATTCCTGCCTACAGCAGATAAGTCATCTTAGCCTAGACAAAGTCACCGACTTGGAACTCATAGGTATAGTTTAAAAAAAATTCTATGTAATTGTGACATGTCAGGAATTTATTTATGCACACTAATACAGTTACTGAAAAGTCAACTTTAAATAAGCACCAGTGTTCTTGTAACTAACTGCTGATGAAATACATTTTGAGATGCATACAGTAGAGAAGGGTCTTTCTAAAAATTCAATAGTACACTGCCCTCTAGTGACTATATTTGTTAATGCATTTTGTGCCATAAATCCATCAAACAGAAATGGAATAATCAGTTTATATTGGAGAAGAAATTGTACACCAACCAGCTTCAACAGAACTGAAGCCAGCACATGCAAATAATATGGTTTACCATTACAATATGGAGCCATTAGTAACAAGTACAGGCTGACAAACACAGTAACTGCAATACAAAAAAACAATCCCTTTATGCACAAGAATCTCTTGTGAATCTGCTAGTGCTGTTTCCAGAGCACATGACAATTACCTATTCAATGGAAACGGACCACAAATATTTTACATATAAGAGTTATCTTAATATAAAACAAAATAATTTTTAATAAATCCTGTATTAGGCAATTAACTAGAAGCCCAAACTAATTCTGATAGATTTTGGTTTCTTCAAGGTAGTTCTCTATCATACAATGCTCTAGGTATTCCTTTCACACTTTTGGTGCTTTCAAATACACAATTTAATAACAGGTTCACCCACTTTTCTCAGAGGGTGAAACTTATGGTTGGCGTAAGGTTTCCGTTAGAAAAGATAACCTGTTTTCTCATTGTACAATTAAGACAAAACTGGGCATGAAAAGCTTTAGCCCATTATTTAAGTCCTGAAAAAAAGGCATGCTTAAAAAGGATAAATTGTCCTCTAGAACTAACTAAACACCTATTCAGTTGCTTTTCCTCCTTTTTGGGGTTCCATCTTCACTTGTTTTTGCAATCTTCTCTGCTGGCCTCTTTTTCAGAGCCTTAACTTTACGGGTCTGCAATTTACCCAGATCCTGTTTTTGCATGTGAATTCGGCCATATTTAGTACCAAAAGTATCATGAGAAATGTTTTTCTTCTTCTTGGCCTAAACAAAGACATGCAATGCATCAGAATAATCACATACATGACAACTCCCTTTTGACAAATCTACAATGTAAAAACATTTGGTTTGTGCACTTAGGTTATTTGTATAAACAAAGTAACCCAGAGCTATAAATTAAGTTGTGTGTGTGCTATCTTATTATATTAAAAATATAGGAGCTTTTAACCATCACAAGTTAGCTGAATCGAATTGAAAAAAAAAAAAAAATGGAAAAATATTCTACCTACCTACGTATTTATGTATGTATCTAAGGGGTGGACAATTTTCGTTCACTAGAACCTCTGTCACGTTCTCATTCATCTTCTGAATGACACACAACATTGGGTCACAGGGCAGTCTTGGGGTTTAGAGCAAAGTTTGCTGGACTTATAGTCCCGATGGTTCCTTTACATTCCTAGCTATGCTCTGAATGCTGAGAAAATGTGATTTTTGTACTCACAGTAAAATCCTTTTCTCCGAAGTTCATTGACTGACACAGCTCCTTTAATTCTTGACCTTAGGGTTAGCACGCCACTTCAGGAGAGGACAATGCAGAACATGTAACACGTGTAAAAACAGCAAGACTGCACAGCACCACCCAGGGAGCTGTCCCTCTGGCTATAACCTCTCACCCTGCTTCCTGCAGCTTAGTTCGTCAAAAAGCAGAACAAACAAATAGGAGGGGTGGGTGCTGTGTCCGTCAATGAACTTCAGAGAAAATGATTTTACGGTGAGTACAAAAATCACATTTTCTTTTTCATTCATTGATAGACACAGCTCCTTTAATTATTGACCTTAGGGACATCCCCAAGCAGTGTCAAAAAACAAGGGGTGGAAACAGTAAAACATAACTTCGCCCACAACAAAGGGAAACCCTCAATAGAGGAGTCGCCATCTTAAAGGGCCACCATTAAAACCACCAGCCAATTTATGCATCAAAAGATGCATTTACTACAAAACTAGTAACTTTAAGAAAGTATAATTGTAACTTTACACAGCCGCCTGCAAAACCTTGCGGCCAAAGAAAGCATTCGAAGATGCGCTTACGTCACCTTTGTAGAATTTAGTGAAAGTATGAACGGACGACCAAATCGCCGCCTTACACACCTGGGAGACAGACGCTTGATGTCGGAAAGCCCAAGAGGTCCCAATTGTTCTGGTGGAATGAGCCGTGATAGGAAAAGGGGGTACCTGCCTCTTTAAGGCATAGGCCTGAACCACGATCTGTCTGATCCACTGAGAAATGGTGGACGACAAGACGGGTGTCCTATCATATATGGTCCCCCATCGCATAGTGTCCGCTGTGTACTGCGCATGCGCAGTACACACCACACACAGATTCCGAAAATAGCCGAGGATGAACGGCGCCTGCACCGTGAGCCCAGGCTCTATCCCCACCATCCAAGTGGACATAGAGTAGGTATATAAAAGAGCCGAGCGCAGCGAGGCCGAGCAAGAAGCGTGGCGAGTGAAGCTCGCCGCGAGGGGCCCTCTCATTTTCACAACCCTATGTCCACTTGGATGGTGGGGCTACCACCTCCACTCACGGCGCAGGCACCATTCAGCTTCCGAGATTTTCCGAAGCTTCTTCTGTCCCATACTACGCATGCGCAGTACGGGGCGGACACTATATGATGGCAGAACACTGGCAGACCTTTTTTTTTCAGACCAGCCACCTAGACAAACAGAGTCTGACGTCCGGAAGGGAGCCATAGCAGATACACCCATAAAGCCCGGACCACGTCCAGGGAATGTAAGACAACCTCTTTTGGGTGTGTCAGCTTAGGACATAAGGAAGGTAACACAATGTCCTCATTTAGATGGAATGCCGAAACCCCATTTGGAAGAAAAGAGGGCTAGGGACGTAGCACCGCCTTATCCTTTTGGATGACCCGGTAGGGAGACTTGCATGACCAGGCCGCCAACTCAGAAACCCTCCTGGCAGATGTAATAGCCACTAGAAAAACTACATTCTAAGAGAGTGCTAACAAGGGAATCTCCCTAATGTTCTCAAACGGCCGGTTTCTGAAGCGCTGATAGCACCAGATTCAGATCCCATGGAGGTAGCGTTGGCTGAACCGGAGGGACCACGCGTCAAAACCCTTTGCAAAAAAGGTACTCACCAATGAGTGAGCTGCCAAGGGGCGTTGGAAAAAAAGCCAAGGCTGATATCTTTCCATTGATGGCGTTTAAGGCAAGTTTCTGATCCACTCCTCGCTGCAAAAACAGCAGGATCCTGGAAACTGAATAAATGCAGGGACGCCACCTCATCCCCTCACATGGGAATGCAAGCCTTCCATGTATGATGTTAAATCTTCCAAGAAGATGACTTCTGTGCCCTCAGCATAGTGGAAATTACCGAGTCTGACAGACCTCTGTCCTTTAGCACCTGGTTTTCAAAAGCCATGCCGTTAAAACCAGCGACGGTAAAGCAGGAGAAGCATGGGTGGGGGGGAGGCATAAATCAGCCGATAACTCCCCATGGAGCCACCAACGCGTCTGATCAGTCCACCCAGGGGTCTCTTGTCCTGGACACAAACCTCTGCACCTTCTGATTGAGCCGACAGGCCAAAAGGTCCTCATCTGGTGTGCCCCACCTTAGGCAAAGGAGCCTGAATACCTCCAGATGCAACGACCATTCCCGGGTCCAGTATCTGACGACTTAGGTAGTCCGCCTGCCAATTTTCTATACCCGGGATATATATGGCCGACAGGGCCGGCACATGCTGCTCTGCCCACTGGAGAATGTGACCGACCTCCTGTGCTGCAGCTGAGCTCCTTGTTCCTCCTTGATGGTTGACCTACGCCACCACCGGCGTTATCTGACTGGATCTTGATCGAACGCCCTTGTCTGATCACCGAAAGCTCGAGCACATTGATCGGCAGTTGGGATTCTCCCCACGACCGACTGTACTCCCAGCACCCCCCCCCCCCCCCCAATGATCACCGTCCAATTACCACTCCTGAGGTAAATTTACTCAGGCACTTCACAGCGCAGTAAAAAGGGGCAGAAAAACAAAAACCGACCCTAACAGCCAGCGCAGCCATGCCAAAGCTCAGAGCACCACCCAGAGGACCTCCGGCCTAGGTACATATACCGCACCTCATACCCAGTCACACAGCAGCCCCAGCAGGGGGAGGAGGGAACGAGGGATAGGGAGAGACCCCCCTAGTTGACCTCCCAGGGAATGCCCAGCTGCTCTATTCTGCTGAGGCAGGGAGAGCCGTACTTACCTTTCCTGTGGCGTGATAACACTCAAGAATTAAAGGAGATGTGTCCGTCAATGAACAAAAGAGAAATGTAGTTTCTCACGCTGTATCTGCAGAATGTTGTGAGGCCAGGCAGTAGTAGTCAGCCAATGCTTACAGTGTTTGTGTCTTATTAGAGGGCTTATACTGCAGCCTGCAGTACACTGCGTCCAAAAGGCGATATCCTTGTGACCTTTTATATCTACTTGATAGAATCTGGTAAATGTATGGAATGAAGACCAAGCTGTTGCCTTGCAGATCTGAAACATGGAGGCTAGGTGATGCACTGCCCAAGAAGCACCAACAGCCCCGGTGGAGTGCGCTTTAATATGAAAAGGTGGAATTTTCCTTTTTAAACCGTAAGTTTGAACACTTGCTTGATGAATCCATTTAGGAATAGCTTGACGCTGCCTGGCAACACAAACAAAACATCAGTTTTTTTACGAATCTGAGTGGTCACCTTCAAGTAGACCTTGACTGCTCTCGCCACATCAAGAGAATGAAGTGACCTCTCTTCTAGAGAACGAGGTTCTGTGAAAAATTAAGGCAGAACAATATCCTGGTTTAAATGAAAACTTGACACTACCTTCAGTAGGAAATTCGGATGAGGCAGCAATACAACCTTATCCTTATGAATAATCAAATATGGCTCTTTACAAGAAAGAGCAGCCAACTCCGATACTCTATCAGAAAATATGGCAACCAAGAAAATGATTTTCCTCATCAAGAGGACCAAGGGAATATCTACTATTAGCTCAAAAGGCTGTTTCTGTAATTCCGACAGGACTAAATTCAAGTCCCATGGGTTCAGGGGTGACCTAACTGGTTTAATCCACATTACACCCTAAATAAAGTTACAAACCAGAGAGTGTGAAGTAGTCGTTGAAAAAACACTGATAAGGCCTTTGATAGTACTCAAGGCCAGTTTAAATTGCCAAACCCATATGCAGAAATTCAAGGATCCTACCTATGACATATTTCCTGGGGTGCTAACCCCTGGATTCACACCAGGAGACATATACCTTCCAGACTCGTATATGACTCTGGAGGCCAGCTTCCTAGCAATAACCAAAGTAGAAACTACTGAACCTGATAGCCCACGGTCTTTCAGAATGTGGTTCTCAATAGCCAGACCGTTAAATCTAGCGTTTGTAAGGTAGGATGGGATACCGGACCTTGCGAGAGAAGGCCTGGCCATAGTGGTAGAGTCCATGGGTCCCCTACCGCCATTTTTACGATTTCTGCAAAACAAGATCTTCTGGGCCACAAGAATCACCTCCTTCCCTTCCTGCTTGATCCTGCGTGGAAGCAGCAGAACAGGAGGGAATGCATAAATCTGTGAAAACTGATCCCACGGAAACACCAAGGCATCTGTTCTGCATGTCATCGGATCACTTGTCCTCGCCACAAGGTTGTAGTTCTTGTTGAACCTGGACGCAAACAGATCCGCGTCCGGAATTCCCAATCTTTGACCTATTGACAGAAAGATATTGGGGTGAAGAGACCATTCCCCCAGGAACAACTGTTGGTGACTCAAGTATTCCGCCTGCCAATTCTCTATCCCTGGAATGAAAATTGCTGAGACAGACAAGGAATGTTGTCTTCGGCCCAAGATAGGATATGATTCACCTCTCTTTGGGCTGCACAACTTCTCGTAACCTCTTGGTGATTGATATAGGCCACTGCTGTGACATTGTCGGATTGGATTCTGACAGGACAATTCCGTAGTCTGACCCTGGGGTTTACATCTAGAACCTGACAGTGGAGGCCGTCGTGACTGCCTGGAGGCAAAACCTTGTTTCTTCGGAAACTAGGCCCGGGTACCATTCAATTTAGCCTAAAAGACACTTTGAATGTATCCGTCTGCATGGCTAGCCCCAGCAAGGATTGCTCCAGTGGAGTTAAGCTCAGCACATCTTTACTCGTGACCAACACCTTAGGCACTGGCGAAAAACGGAGGTACTCCCAGTAGAGGGAGGGGTTATATAGGGAGTGCACTTTTTGTCTTAGGGCGTGCCAGTGTCCATCACCTGAAGGTGGCCTATAACCCACATAGTAACTACTATGGCTCTGTGTCCCGTGATGTAGGATAAGAAAGGTAGGCAGCCACCACAGAACATCAAAACATGTCAAATGTGCGATAACAGAAACATACAGCTCAGCACGACCGGTTTCATCGACAAAATGACGGAAGAAGTCCTTTTGTTGATGAAACAGGTTGGGCTAAGCTGTATTGTAAGTGCAATACTTTATATTAAATGCAACCCTTAAGAGCTTTTACACTATCCAACGTTTTAGGTTTTATTTGGATCTTGCTACATGATTGTCGTTTTGGTGGAGTCCCCTGGATGCGCTGCAGCTGTTCCTGACGTGGTTCCTTTGCATATATAACCCCTGCGGATGACCCCTACCAGGACATATTCATCAAGTCTGTTTGACCCTTCATAATAAAGGGTCAAGGCCCAACCTATTGTGGTGGTGGTGTGTTCACTTGGTGAAGGGATTGGATAACTTTATCCACAGTTGAATAATGGAGTTTGCCATTTGACCATTATGGTACATTTGGGAGACAGATTTTTCTGGACTATTTATCATTTTTTTTCAGTATTTTTAATATCATTGTAGCACAATACACCTTTTTTTTTGTGGTTATAGCACACATTTGTGGTGCTGCTTTTTTTCACACTGAATTATTTGTTAACATGCACAGTATTTTTGTATTCATCAAATATATTACCTGCAAGGCTTTAGGACGTTTCATAGATAGCTTGTATAGGTCATCAGAAGCCAGGTGTGTCCTTCTCATCACAAAATCAAATGAAGGTCCCATTTCTTCCAGTTCTATGCGTGGGGTTCTGCACCCAGACTTCTTCATTAACACTCTAGTAAAACAAATACATGAAAATTCATAATGTTATAGGAAAAAGATCCAATTACCTTCAATGCATGAAGGTAAAAAAAAACAGTCCCCCTAATATTTACTTGAGCCCCCACTTGATCTAGCGATGTCCGGGATAGCCTTGGCCCTCCAGGGACTCGCACTCCTGATTGGCTTTTGGCAGCAATGTGTGAATGGACACACAGAGCTGCAGATCGGGAGTGGGCCTTCTTGGGTGAAACCGGCAGGAGGGATGGGTTAGAAGTGCCAGCATCGGCCCCCAAGAGGAGGAGGATCCAGGCTGCTCTGTGCAAAACCACTGCACAGAGCATGTAAGTATAACATGTTTGTTATTTTACAAAAAAAACAAGGTTTTCGTATTGCTTTAAAATAGTTAAACGCACTTTTTTCCATTTAACACACTGCTACTATGACAAAAACACTTAATCCTGCAATGCTGGCTCCAATGGGCAGAAGGTAAATATCAAGTGCCAATATGCATCAAATGGGCTTGCTTACTTCATTGGTACGAACAGCAGTATCCACTGCAACCAATCAATATCCATCTTGTACAGGTCTGCCTTCACCAAAGTAAATTCTAGCTGGTTGCTTTGGTACTATATATACTATATTTATCGGCGTATAACACACACTTTTTTCCCCTTAAAATCAGGGGAAAATCGTGGGTGCGTGTTATACGCCGATCCCCCGCCTCTCGGCGGCTTTCGCCCTCCTTCGGCCGTTCTCATCGGCCGAAAGCTGCCGAGAACGGCCGAAAGCCGCAGAGAAGGGCGCCATTTTTAAAAGGCAAAGCTGAGAATTAAACTGACAAGGCTGCAAATGATGGACAAAGCTGCATATGACACTGACAAGGGTGCAATGATGGACAAGGCTGCAAATGACACCGATAAGGCTGCATTGATGGGCATTTAAATGTAAGTTTTTTTCCCTTAAACTTCCCTCCTAAAAAAAAATTCTTCAAATTACCTCCTAAACTTGGGGTGCGTTTTATACACCGATAAATATGGAAGGCTGTTAACCACTTCAATACAGAGCACTTTCGCCCTCTTCCTTCCCAGCCCAATTTTCAGCTTTCATCGCTCTAGCGCTTTAAGTGACAATTGCGCGGTCATGCTACACTGTACCCAAATGAAATTTTTATCATCTTGTTCGCACAAATAGAGCTTTATTTTGGTGGTATTTATTCACGACTCCAATTTTTATTTTTTGCGATATAAGCGCCAAAAATTTAAAAAAAAAAAACAATATTTTCTTTTTTCTATTTCAAAATAAAACCAATAAAATCAAATTTTGTCATAAATTTAAGCCAAAATGTATTCTGCTACATGTTTTTGGTAAAAAAAATTCCGTTAAGTGTATAATAATTGGTTTGTGTGATCACGGACATATGTACGCAAATGATCATGTACATGTGTGTGCAGGTGATCACGTACATATGTGTGCAGATAATCATTGGGACATGTGATTTTAGAGGGACATATGTGGGGGACATGTTTTTATTATTAGGGACATGTGTATTTATTATTTGGGGACATGTATGTTTTCGGGACATTGTGTTTATACTGTGTGGTGTGTTTACACTAGACTGGTGATCAGTGAGTAAAAAGCTGTAAAAAACAGCTCATGCTCACTGATCATCAGCCGGCTGCAGCGATCTGCTCTCCTCTCCTCAGCGATGACTTCTGTGTGATGAGAGGAGGAGCCGATTGCCTAGCAACCGGCTGTTTACATCACATGACGGCCGTGATTGGGTGACACGGGCGCATCGGGATTGCGCCGCTGCGCGGGCACGCGCGCGATCCCGCTCCTTCTGATGGACGTTTCTGAACGTCCTATCAGAAGTAGACGGCTCCCACCCGGCCGTATATGTGCATTGGCCGGGTGGGAAGTGGTTAAAAAAAAAATAAAAAAAAAATAAAACTCCTCTATGGCAACCAATTTCTCCATTTGCCCCCTTCTTTATTTCTGAAAAATACTAGAGAGAAAATGTTATTAGTTGCGATGGGAAAAAACTGTTTATTAAAAAGGGATTGTAAAGTAATTTTATATATTTTTTTTAAAATAACAAACATGTTATACTTACCTCCACTGTGCAGCTCGTTTAGCACAGAGTGACCCCAAACCTGCTCTTCTGGGGTCCCTCGGCGGCTGTCTCGGCTTCCTCCCGCAGGTACTTCTCACGTTCATGTGAGCTCCCTCGCATGGTGAGAAGCACCTGTGGGTGTGCTTTCGTGATACAGCCGGCAGCTGTAGCCGCTTGCTGTATCACACGCCCCCCCCGGCGCTTCGCAAGCCAATGGCTGCGCTGCTTTCCATCCATCCTCTCCAGCCAATCAGCGGCCAGGCTGAGTGGTGAAGAGGACGTCGGGGGCGAGCGCGGGATTTTCAAGGGGTCAGGTAAGTAAAATGGGGGACTGGGGGCGCAGGCAGTGTCAGATGTTTTTTCACCTTAATGCATAGAATGCATTAAGGTGAAAAAACATTTACCTTTACAACCCCTTTAAGATTATTTCATAAACGTCCCACAATATTCTTTTTGTTTTGTCCAAAACAATAATTTTCTCTTTAACCACTTGCCTACAGGGCACTAACACCCCCTTCCTGCCCAAGCCATTTTTCAGTACTGTCGCAATTTGAATGACAACTTAGCTACACTGTACCCAAACAAAATATTTATAATTTTCTTCACACAAATAGAGCTTTCTTTTGGTGGTATTTGATCACTGCTGGGTTTTTTAAAACTAAAAATTGTGGAAAAAAAAAAAAATTATTTATTTAAAAGTATTTTTTCACCTTCACTGATGTGTGCTGGTGAGTTGGCATTGATACGCTGAACTGATGGGTACTGATGAGGTGGTACTGTGCCACACTTATAGGCACTGATATGTGGGACTGATAAGCACCGATAGGCGGCACTGGTGGGCACTGCTAGGCGGCAGTGGCGGGCACAGATAGGTGGCATGGATAGGTGGTACAGATGGGCACTGATGGGTAGCACAGATGGACAACACCTATGGGTATTGATGGACAGCACTGATTGCCAGCACTGACTGGCATGGCTAATGGGCATTGAATTGTGGCACTTGTGGGCAGTGGTGATCACTGATTGCTGCCACTGGTGGGCACTGTATGGTGGCACTTTCTTTATTGTAATCAGGGCACTGATGATCAGTGCCCTGATTACATCCCTACATGTCCCCCCTCACAAGGAGATGCCACTGATCGGCTCTTCTCACCTCACACACTGTCAGTGTGAGGCGAGGAGAGCCGATTACCGGCACTTCCTTGTTTACATGTGACCGGCTGTGATTGGACACAGCCGATCACATGTTTAAAGAGTCGCGGACGCTGTGTCCTAGCAACACTGCACGGCTGCTCCCAGAACAAGAGCTGCACCGCCCCGCCGTCATTTAACAGTGGGCGGACGGCAACAGGTTAATTTTCAACCTTGGAACTTCATGTGAAATGCAAGCAATTTTTCTTTTGGACACTTCTATATACAAATCTAAAAAAGTGCTGAAACTTAGATCAAAGCACTGATTCATCCATCACTATGCATTTTTGTATCTGCTGCCTGTCATTTTCCTAACAAGAGCTACAGTTAAGGAGTTTTACATGAATGGAGCAAATCACAACCCAGAAATATGCCTTAATGCTGGATGCCAGTGCAGTTAGAATATTGCAAATCTCTATGCCAAATAATAAAGCAGTATGAAACAATGGTAAAACCAGCAGGACATATATTTATCTAAGTGTAATATTCCCTCATCCTCCTAATAAAATCCTGAAATCATATACCTCAACAGTGCTCATAGATTTTAGCTATTCCATTTGTTTCTATTAGCAACCCATCTAATCTGTATTCGACAACATTCTTACAGAAGGTGGTGAAACAGAATATTAGACATTTTAAGTGGGCTCGCCAATGTTATTAAAGATGCTAGGTGAAATTTCACACCATATTGTTACATGCTGAGAAATCACCTCTAACGTCAAAGACTTTAATAAGGCTAGAGATAACATAATTAGGTCAAGTCACTATGCCGGTAATATGTTCCTGGCAAGTTACCCAAGAGCAATTCTTAAGTTAATTGTAAATTAAGCACTTACTTGTAGCTGCGCATATAAATCTTCCCATCCACTGCTGTGAAATGCAATATATGCTCCAAGCCTGCCAGTCGTATACCAGACACAGTGGGTCCTCTAAAGAAGTCTATAAGATGAAACAGCATTACTTCAGCCAGTACAACCTGATTTCAACATTATAAACACTTATTCAAAAATTATGTAGCACTACCTAGTCTGGATAGTATCCAAGAATATCAGTGTTTTCAAAAGCATCATTTATAAAGACATCCATGTAGGGTCACATTTTTCTTCCCCTTTTGAAAGCTCATTAGGTAACTGAATTAAAAAATTACCTATCAGGAGGTTTTTCAGGCGCTTGTAATCCTCATTCATTTCAAATGCATCTCCAGCAAATATCAGCAGAGGCTTGGTGGCTTCAGGACATTTGCAGTTCTGTAACACGAAAATATGGAAAATACTTTGTATCTGGCCTCATACTTGTCCAAAGAACAGGTTATTATTTTTAAACATATGCAACTAGAGTCAGGCTTTTTTTTTTCACCATGTTGGACAAAAGCCCATACACTTTCAGCATATCCTACATCCTTACTGTTACGTCTAAATATCAGTGTCATTTTGCTTTAATTAAGGTTTCATTTTTACAAATATTACATCAATAAAAAGCCTCTCAAATCCAACATCTTTCCTGTATGTTGTCATTTTGTACTTGTAGATAATGGGTATCAAAATCTTACTATGAGAATAAAAAGCAAAAATATCAGAGAAATGTTGGAAGCAGTTATCCAAACTATTATGCAGAATTATGTTGCACCAGAGTGATATGTTGAGCGTAAGGGCTCAAACACATGGATGGATTTGGGTGTACACCAGAATTTTGTATTTTCAAGCCTGGGAGTCCACGGGTCTTGGCATTCAAACTGATTGGGTCCAAGACCCCTATTCTAAAACTGTATGAGTGTAAACACGCTCTGTCAGCTTGTCATTGATTTGTACAGGCTGTTAGCCACAGCCATATGCCAGCACCTGTGATTCCTGGGTGCAAAAATATACTGAATTCTGACTGTGCAAGCACAATCGCATCCACATGCTTGAGCCCTACTTGTGGCTTTAACCCATGGATGCTAGATTTAGTCTAAAAGTTGTGGCTTACGGAAGAGTTCATAGGTTATCAGAATGGAAGAATAATCACTGTTCTCCTGTCTCTCAAGCTTCTACGAAACCACAAACATTTTGGGGGCTGTGCAGGCCCGCTTATGCTCGACAGCAACTTCCCCCTACAAGACAGTTGTTTTTAACCAAGGTCCACCCTATAGCAGTTTTACTGCTACAGGGTGGCACCTGTGTGCCGGATCACATACATACACACACGTTTGTGTGCGTGTGTGTGTGTGTTCCGATTCTTCCGGCTAGGGGGGCGCTCATGTACGCCACCGGCAGCTAGCTTCTGCTGTGATTACACACAGCGGAAGACAATTGGTGGGTGCACGGTACCCGATGTCCTCCGACATCTGCCGATCGTTAGACAGAACTAAGATCTGCCTATGTAAACAAGGTAGATCGCCATTCTGACAGGAGGCAAGGAATGGAATTGAAACATTCCATCTCTTTCCCTAGTAAAAACACCTTGCATAGTATAGTAAAACACTGACTAGGCACACAGTTAACCCTTTGATGGTCCGAGATGTTAAACCCTTCCCAGCCAGTGTCATCAGTAAAGTGACAGTGCATATTTGTTTATACCGATCAGTATATTAGCGTCACTGGTCCCCAAAAAGTGTCAAAATCAAACTGCTACTAAGGGGAGGTTGTGGAAGACAGTTTCATGTCACAGGTCATACACCATGGCAAGAATGAGCACAAGATAGTTATACTGCATCAAGGTCTCACCAGGGCAAAGATTTCAAAGCAGCCTGGGGTTTCAAGATGTGCTGTTCAAGCTCTTTTGAAGCAGCACAAAGAAATGGGCAATGTTGAGGACCATAGATGCGGTGGTTGGCCAGGTAAGAAAGTCCCAAGTGTTTATAAGGTTCTCAGGGCTGTTCACTGCTTGCACTGCACACCTTATTTACACTTGGGAACTTCTTATCTGGCCGGACCACCTGCATTAATAATGATGACATGCTTTTTAACTCTTCAGCTCCTGTAAGTTCTTTTTAATCCTTTTGGGGATAATAATTGATTTTAATTCTGCACTTAGGAGGTGCCTTCTTTCTTTTTGTTTGTACTAGAGACTGCTCCTCTTGAAGTGCTGCCTTTAGTGTAGATGACCCACCATCAATACCATTATCATCACTCCTGTTTATAAAGACTCTGTCTGCCTAGTCTTGATGGTCTGTGTGCCCTTATATACTGTACAAGGAAACTTAATGCAGCAGATGAAAGACACATGATGCGTACGTCCCTTCAACATCGAAAGATGTCCAGCAGTGCTGTCAGCACAGAACTGGCAGAAACTGTTGAGGAATCCAATGTACATAATGATAATCAGAAAATGTCTATTTGCTTATGTGTATACATGTTCCCATGCTCCTTACTTATTATGTAGCATACAGATTGACCCTGTTCTGCGGGAAGATGGCGTCTACACCCTACATCCCACGCGTGCAGAAGAATGCATTCGAGATAACAGAACCAGCTTCAACCAAACTTCAAGCATCACGTTTCTTCATTTCTCTTGTATTGTAACCAATAAGATGTACCAATTAGACTGACATAGTAATGACGTATCTTTCTGTATAAAATATTAACACCGCCCACGAATAAATCAGTATTTAGAAGTAGCCTGAGCTGAACATATCTCAGAGAGTGTTTACTTCTAATGTGCATGCACATTTATACTTTTAATTAGGAATAGCAGCAGATAACCAAGAACTAATTTATAGTTCTAATCCATCACAAAACCAGCGGGACCCAGGTACACTCATCTACTGTCTGGAGAAGTCTGACCAGAAGTGGTCTTCAAGGAAGAATTGTGGCCAAATGTAGTTGGAGATTTGGTCAGGATCAATGCTGTGAAATACAGGCAGATACTTATCCATATCATGGAGTCTGTCTGGAATTACATGAAGAGACAGAAGGATTTGAGGCAGCCTACACAGGAGACCTGAGATTACTTCTCCAGGGTATTTGGAACAACCTATCTGCAAAGTTCCTTAAAAAACGGTGTGCAATTGATGCGGTTTTGAAGGCAAAGAGTGCCAAGGGGCTCCAGAAGACGCAGATCGGAGCCACCCTGTGCAAAACTAACTTCACAGTGGAGGCAAGTATGACAGGTTTGTGATTTAATTTTTTATAAACAAATCTATACAACCCCTTTAATTGATAAAAATAAGCTATTAAATACTTCTATTTCTGAAAGCATTTTTAAGTTACAGCATTTTTTTACACCTGCCTAAAACTTTTGCACAGATTTTATTTATTTTTACATACATCGTAAATCAATATACCTTAAACTCTTTTAAGGACACATATTTTTCCATTCCTAGCTCAATCATATCCAGCACATGGAAATCATACATGCGACCTAGTAAGCAAAGAAAAGGTGAGACACAGAAAAATTATAAACAAATTCTATACAAACAGACACAGAGCTTTCCAATATACATAGTTAGCAAGGTTGAATAAAGACATCAGTCCATCCAGTTTAACCTGAGTGAGGGTGCATGCCTACAATTGTCACTATCCCTGTACATTGTGTCTCATTAAGATGCTTATCTATTTTTTTTTTCATTTAAAGGTACCCATATAGCCATCAATTTACGCAGCGCTCCACACATACATCGCACACTTACATCGGTCCCTACCCTCAAGGAGCCCGCAATCAAAAGGTTCCCAACTCACATTCATATACTACTAGGGCCAATTAACCTACCAGCATGTCTTTGGAGCATGGGAGGAAACCGGAGTACCCAGAGGAAACCCACGCAGGCACAGGTTGAACATGCAAACTGCAGGCAGGTAGTGTCGTGGATGGGATTCAAACCAGCAACCTTTTTTACTGTTAGGTGGGAGTGCTAACCACTACACCACTGTGCCACCTTTAAAAAGTGTTTACACTGTAAAAAAGTTACACTTAACACGCCACCACATGGTAAAACAAAAAAATGGAATTTCACTTTCTCAAACAACATTGATATTTGGATCTGGGGGCTCCATGGTTAAAGGGGGCTTCCAGATCCTGATAAGCTACCTCCCACACCCCCATAATCACTGGACCAAGGGTCTGGTATATAATTTGAGGGGTACCCAACACATTTTTTGTGGCATGGGTCCCTTTTCAAAATCCATACCAGACCCAAAGGGCCTGGTATGGATTAACTGCTAGTTCACACCAGATGCAGTTCTGTGCGCTTTTTTTTCTGCACTAAAAATGCATGCACAGTGTTTTCCATGTATTCCAATGGCTCTAGTTCACACCATGCAGTCAGTTTCCGTTCAGTTTCTGCACCGGAAACTGACTGCATGGTGTGAACTAGAGCCATTGCAATACATGGAAAACACTGTGCATGCATTTTGTGCTGAAAAAAAAAGCACACGGAACTGCGTCTGGTGTGAACTGGCCCTAAGGGGGAGAACCCGCATGCCACTTTTTTTTTTTCTTTATTATGTTGGTGGGAATTCCCTGCTGACAACAGTAATGACTCATCATTGTTAGGATGCTTACGGGTGCCGGCTCCTTAACAACCGATGACTCTTCCTTGCTGCTGACAGCAGAGAGGAGTCAAATTTTTATTTTCAATAAAGTGAAACTAAACCCACCAACACACATTCAAGGCACACCATGAATTAAAATGGCTGCAGTTACTAGTGTGCTTGTGTCAGCCTTCACCTGAACTGTCAAGCCATCAAATGGCTGGTGTCATAGTGATCACATGTGCAGCACCATAGCAACTGCAGATCAAACAAAGGCTAAGACGGCAGCTTCCTTGACTGTAAAAGATAGGAGAGTTTAGTTCTGCTTTAAAATGCAGACAGGGACAGAGTAGACCAACAATGATAGCAGCTTTTAGTAAATAGCCTGCCATCCATAAAATAAGAAAGATTTATGAACATTACAAGGATTGCAGATACAAAACTTTTTCTGTTCTAAAACTATAACATGGTGTGCATGGGAAAAGAGGGAGGTGGCACCTTGGTAAAGATTTGGGGGGCTGATAACAAACCAAAAGGGAGAGCCACAAACTGGTAGTGGGCTTCGCCAGACTGCAAACCGCAGAAACTTTTGATGATGGAGGCATATGGGTATGTGCAGGTACAGATCCTGGATGTCTAAGGATGCCAGGGTGTCTCCTTGATGGAGTGCAGCGACTACTGAGCGAACTGATTCCATTCTGAACCTCTGCACTTTCACAAAGTGATTGAGGGCTTTTAGATCCAAGATTGGCCTTACCCCTTCCTTCTTGGGAATTAAAAACAGGTTTGAGTAGAACCCCCTGGAAACGTTTCGAGTCTGGAACAGGTACAATCACCCCGCGATTCAGTAGGTCCCTTACTGCCCCCAAGAGCGCCTCCTGGTGAGCCAGGAGAACGGGTATGCTGGAGGGGAAGAATCTGTTTTGTGGCCAAGAGAGGAACTCGATCTTGTAGCCGTAGGAATTCAGATCGCAGACCCATTGGTCGGATTGAGAGGACCACCGGGCTGCAAACTCCCGAAGGCGACCCCCCACCCGAGACATGGGTGGGGGCAAACCTTCATGCGGTAGCACTTTTGTCCGCAGGCTTATTAGGCTTGCGGTTCCAGGGACGTTTCTGTCCTTCCGTGGTCGTCCTGTCGGGCTGGGGACATTTTGTCGAAGCTCCGGGCGGATGAAAAAAGCAGTTTGTGAGCGGAAAAAAAGAGGGCCCTTACCTAACGCATGGTTTCTTAGCCTTCCTGGCCTGTGGGAGTAGTGAACTCTTACCACCTGTGGCATTTTTAATAATGTCATCTAAAGAGGCTCCGAAGAGCCGGTCGCCAAGGAAGGGAAGATCCGTCAGGATCACTGTTGACACTGAAGCCCTGGATAGCAGGGGCAGAGTATCCAGGGCCGCGTCACAAACATACTTAAGGCCTTGCACTAATTGGTCTGCTAGTTCCACACAGACAGGAGAAGCCTGTTGTTCCCCCAGTTTGCGGTGCAACAGTTTTGCCCACTCAGTGTCTGCGACACAAGTGCGGATGCCAGTACTGGTCGCATGGCTGACCCCACAACCCGTAAACAAGGAACAAGCCACTGCCTCAGCCTTCCTGTCCATGGGGACCTTAAATGCAGGAGTCCCCTCTACCAGGGTCATGGTTACTTTGTTTAACCTGGATACTGGGAGGGTCCACGACTGGAGTGGCCAACCACTTTTTGAGAAGGCTTACTTCAAAGGGGTAACGCACCACCATGTATTTGGGGACTGAAAACATCCATTGCGGGCAATCCCATCCCTTGTAAATGAACTTGTCAAAGTAAGTCAGATACGGGAACACCTTAGGTGAACGGGTTGGCTTACGGGATCCAAAAGGGACCGCTACATCAGCAGAGGGATCTGCTAGCTCCTGAATCTTCAGGGTATCACACACAGCTGTGATAAGTGCTCCAACAAGCGCTCTGTCGCGCACGGACCCGGACGGGGACTCATCCTCAGTGTCCGAACGGTCATAGTCAGCGCCAGCAGAAAAGACAGAACAGGGGTCGCCAGCCTCAGCAGGGCCCGAGTCTGCGTCAGAGCACTCCCCAGAGGACGGGGGGGGGGACGGGGGTTGGGGACGTGGGATCAGGGGCCGCTTTTCAGCACCTTTGCGCCCACGCACCGCCTCCATCTTGGCAACGTACGAATTGAGGACTGCCGACAAGGTGTCCAAAGGCACTGCGCATTCCGCAGGCGAACCGGATGCAATTGCCTGGATTTCGGTGGAAGAAACACCAGTTTCTGAAGCCATGCTGACCCTACCCAGTCAGCCACCTGAAGGGGACTTAGAACAGTGATGGTCCCACCCTCCTTACTGCTGCTGGCTGAAGGGCTCTTTCCCGCAGGACTCAACACCCTGAAAGGTTCTGCGCTATCCAGCAAGTAGTGCTTGTGGTCTCTGTTGGCTCCCAGGTGCAGAGGAATCTGCTCTGTGTCAGTTGAAGCTGCTGCTAATGGCGCTGAAACTGGTCAGCAATGTGCTCAGGCTCAAAGGAAATGGCGCTGAAACTGGTCAGCAATGTGCTCAGGCTCAAAGGAAATGGCCGCCCAGCATCCAGCATAAGGATATAAAGCACTGCGAAAATGGCCGCCGGAGTACAGGGACACATGCTGCCGCTAGAGCAAGCTGAAAAAACACGTTCAGGCTTCTAGAAAATGGCCGCCGGCGTCCAGTATGAGAACAAATCACAAGGAAAATGGCCGCCGAAGCACAGGAGAGCATGCTTTCCCTTGCCCATACCCAAGATGGCTGCTGACACTGAAACCATGAGGGACAGAGCTAAAAAATGGCGGTGATCAGCGCTGCAAAGATCACAGGCACCCCCAGGGACGTGACAAACAGGACTCAGGGCACAGCCAGCCAGCCAGCCAGCGCAGCCCCCCCCAGAGGTGAGCGCCCCTGCACATGACACACACCGCTAGTCAGCCAGACGCAGCCTCCACCACGGGGGGGGGGGGGGGGGGATGATGGGGACAGTGAGAGAAGAGAGGGATGTGAGGGACCCCCGAAGTGACCTCCCAGGGAATGCCCAGCTGCTCAACCCCACCGAGGCAGGGAGAGCTGTACTTACCAGTCCTGAAGAGCTGGGAGACATTCCCATTACCCACTCTCTGATCAGTACAGGGTGGCTGCTGGCCTTGGCACACTGTGACGCAGACATAAGTAGCCCGATCATATGTGCACCCTGGAGTATTAAAGCTCACCGACCACCTCTGGAGCTGAGGTTTGTTGTGGCCGACCCAGCGTGGCGCTCTGGTCTGCAAAAGGCTCGATTGGTCAGGCTTGGGAGACTACAAGGATAAGGATATCCAGCCTGTCACCCAGCCAGCTGTTGATAGCAGATCACAGGATCTATCATCTTGCGCAAAAAGCAAAGCTTCTGCAGAAAAAGACAGACCGATGGGCACGTCAGGGTTCCTAGGTCCTTCTCCTTCACTAGGCAAAATAAAACTGATGACTGCATGGCAGGCTGGGGGGTTGTTATCTAAGGGACCGCCCCTTGGGCGGAACTGAAAAGTTCTGTGTGTTTACATAACACGTAATGCCTAGTATTCTCCTAAAGGTGGCGCAACAACCCAATGGCTAAGAGAGGAGCTGTGTCAGTCGGTGAATATAAGAGAAAAATAAATACATCTAATTTGTATTTGTGTTTCATGCAATTGCCAGTTAGTAGTAGCAGTACTGAATTAGTAGCAGTGCTGAATTGCAAAAAAAATACCCTGGTCATGAAGGGGGAAAAAACCTTCTGGAGGTCAAGTGCTTAAACAACTACAGCGGTTTCACATTGAAATGCGAAGATAATTTTTAGGAGAAATAAATTACAAAATTGTTTCTGAGGCAATTTTATACGCTATATTATTTTTTTAACGAAGATCTCTCTTCAGTTACTGTCACAGCGCCAACACTTACTGGAAAATAAGATGGAAAATCAGAAACTGTTTTTAGGAATTGATTGATTTACATAGCAACAGGCTTTTCATTTTCCCTTTGCTTTTATTTTTTATTTGTTCATACATCTTTTTACTGACTCCATACACCCTTGTATCTTACTTATGTAAACAGTTTACACATTTATGGATAGATGTTCTACAGCTGTAACCCTGCATTATTGCTGTATTGCTTGAACATAATGTCTTTTGATACTTTTACATAAATATACCACACAACGAAATGATCAAATCACTTTCAAATAAAAAAACAAATATTAGAACAATATAGAACCTCACCAAAGATCAGGTTGTTAGGGCGTTTCTTGTTATGGGAACCAAAGACAAACAGTGAGCAGTCCGATTTCTTCGAGAAAAATTCCTAATGCATACACAATAGCAGAAGAACACAATTACTTCATTATCAGAGAGGAAAATATTTTTATTTGATAGTCTTTCTTGGTCACCTAAGCTAGTTGCTGCATTTAACTGCCATTAAAATGATATGAAGGGCAATTAACAGCAATGATTCCAAAACACAAAGCCAAGAAGACGCTCTAGTGGTTTCAAAAAAAGAAATAAAGCTGCTAGAATAGCCCAGCCAATCACCTGACTTGAAACCAATAGAAAATCTATGGAAAGAACTAAAGATCAGAGTTCATAGAAGCCACGGAACCTTCATTATTTGAAGACTGTTTGTATGGAAGAATGGGCCAAAATCACACCTGAGAAATGCATGTGACTAGGTTCTCCATACAGGAGGCATCTTAAAGCAGTCATGATCTACAAAGGATTTTGTAAGAAGTATTAAATACATTTCAGTTAGCGTGTTCAATACTTTTCCCGGTTTCATTCCATTTTATTACACATAACTTAATTTCTGGACTTATTTGTTTTGGTTTCTTTGTATGTGTGGATTGCATGGTTTGTTGCCGACGTGGTGAAAATTTAACGTCAATAGCACCTTTAGAAATATATTTACCCAGAAAAATGGTGACGTGTTCAATACTTATTTTACCTGCTGTATGTGTGCTGGGTGGCTAATGTTTATGTGCTGACAGAGTGCTCACTGTACGCCCCCAGCACAAAGACTGAGCTGTCATAGGGCTGGCTTAAGATCATGGGACCACTGACTGTTTCACATGGTCACTGATCCTTTCCCACCCTCGGGTGTTCATAACTGTTTAAAGGGACATCAGGGAGGGCAGAAAAGGGTTAAATTGAATCACTCAAACTTTGATACATGCTTTTTTTCCTCTTGGATTCCGATAAGCTTGAATGACAAAAGTGCATTTAAAAAAAGCTCACATCCCATACATTTACATATTTTCCTAAAACTTACCACCGATGTCTGATCTTCAAACGGTCTTGTCATATTTTTCCTAAATAAAACATGGTAAGAGATTAGATAATTGAAACAGAGCTTGTCTATATTATAATCAAACATAGAAAAGGCAAGGCTTCAATCTTCAGTCTTGTTGACCAGCAAGGCACCATGAGGAGCTAAGGACAATATGCAATATTATCAAATACTTATCGTGATCTTCCTTTCCTGGCCTATCCTCACGTCAGCACACAATGTCCTGTGCTGACGTGATAGGCCAGAAAAGTATTATCCGTACACAGCAAAGAACGCAAGCTCAAATGGGACACAGTGGGGAAGATTTACTAAAACTGGTGCACGCAAAACCTGGTGCTGTTGTGCAGAGTAATCAATCATCTTCTAGGTTTTATTGTCAAAGCTTAATTGAAAAGGCTGAAGTTAGAAGTTGGTTGGTTAACATTCACAGCTGCAGTAGATTCTGTGTGCCAGTTTTAGTAAATCTCCCCCAGTGTGAGCTTTATAGACAGGATAGGTGGTGCCTGTTCTTAGGTACTACTGTTATAGTGGAGAAACTGTCAATTTCAACTAAAATTTGAAATGATGAAAAAATAAAATTACCCACTTACCCCTAGGCTTAATACTTTCAATACATTGGAACAAGTCTGCAGAAAGTGAAGTGGGCATTCCTAAATTGCATGCATGTTTCAGTGATTCAAAGCTTACTGAAGCCATTGAATCAGCATGACAGACACTATATTTTTTAATAGGGCAGGTCAGTAGAGCAGCTACGCACATTTCCTTCAGTACAGTGTCCACTATAGCAGAGAGTGGAAAGATTTGACACTGAAGATTCTGGTGGCCATTTCAGAGATCAAGCAATGTTTTGATAAAGTGCTGGGTCTACCAGAAAGCTGGTATGCATGGGAAAATATAGATGCCCATACCAGAAGCCAAGAGAAAAGAGATGCTGTGCAGATCATAAACAATATCCTTTAGCCTCCAAAAATAATCTATGTACATCCCACTACTTAACCACTTACCGCCCAGTGACGCATCTGTATGTCGCAAACAGAACGGGGGCCTTCTCTTCCCCAGCCAGAAGTCTGCCGACAAAGGATACCAACTGATGTAAGGGTAGGGGGAAGACCTTCCCACTTTCTCTCTTAGTGGGAAAGGATTACTCAGAGTCCCCACATCCTTCTGATTGTAAGAGAGGGTTACAGATTTGAGTTTCTCTCCTCAACTTCCTCAAGTTTCCTTCTAACCCACCTACCCAGAGACCCTCAGAAAGCAGTGGGTCTCTTACACAGTGTCGAACAGCTTGCGGAGCAGGGGGTCATAGTGCCAGTCCCAGCAGAACAGTGCGGGAAGGAATTTTATCCCCACATCTTCATAGTCCCAAAGCCCTCATGAAAGTACCACCTCATAATAAATCTAAGAAGGTCAAACAGGTTCCTGCTGTACAAAATGTTCCACATGGAAAGCGTCTATACTCTCAGAAAGCACTTTCTGAAGGATGTATTTATGGTAACGATAGACTTGAAGGATGCCTATCTTCACGTCCCTATTTTTCCAGAGCACCAGGCCTTTCTAAGGTTTGTGATCCCCTCAGAGCAGGGAGTGCAGCACTGGCAGTTCTCTTCCCTACCCTTTGGACTGGCAGCCCATTCAAGAGTTTTTACAAAGATCCTGGCAGAGGTGGTTGCATTCCTCCATCTCCAAGGGGTAACGCTGATCCCCCATCTTGACGACATATCGGTTTACAACCAGAGTAGAGATCTCCTTTTCTCCGACCTGGCCAAGGTAGTGAGTACCTTGGAGTCCCTGGGGTGGATTATCAGCCAGGAGAAATCTTTGCTGGTTCCTGACCAGACCATCTAGGATTCCTGGGGGATTCAACAGCACAGAAGCTTGTTTTTCCTCAGGGGAAGGTAGAGAACCTCATTGCAGCAGTAGCTTCACCTTTAGATTTAGAAGAGGTCTCTTACAGAAGGGTCATGAGCATTTGCAGGCTGAAGACATCCTGCACGGTCCCATGGGCTCAGCTCCATTCCAGGACCTTCAGCAATTCCTCCTATCCTCCTGGGATGGGAAGGCAGGAACGCTGGACAACAGGGTTCCCATTCCAGAAAGGGTGAAGAAGTCTCTGCAGTGGTGGCTCAATCCTCAGAGGTTGCAGGAGGGCCACCTTTGGGCCCAACTCCAACCCCTCAGGGTAACAACAGATGCAAGCGGTTGGGGGGCTCACAACTTCCAGGAGCTCTTGGCGGTCAGAGGCCTTAAGGACCTTCGAGGAAATGATCAAGGGCAGGAACGTGCAGATCCTTTCTGGCAACGCAACCGCGGTGGCCTTCCTGAATCATCAGTGAGGCACCAGATCTTGCGCTCTTCTGACCCTGGCTCTGGAACTCCTGGAGTGGGCAGAGCAGAGAGTCCCCACTATCTCAGCAGTACATATAAAGGAGGCATACAATGTCAAAGCAGAATCTCTCAGTCAACAACCGATTCACCAGGGGGAGTGGGAATTGAACCCCAAAGGCTTCTTCCTCATATGACGACACTTCAGCAACCTAGACATCAATCTCTTTTTTCCGCAGAGGGAACAGAAGAGTGAAGAGATTCTTCTCTCTCTCTTCTCTCCCTCTCTCGAGAGAGAGGTTCAGGGAGGGGGTAGACGCGCTGGCCCAAGTCTGGTACTTCCACTTGGCATATGCCTTTCCCCGTTCTGATCCCGAGGATACTGCAGAAGCTGAGTCTCTCAGAGGGCAGACTGATTCTGATCGCCCTTTGGTGGCCCAAGAGGACCTGGTTCCCTGCCCTAGGAAATTGGCCTGTAGCGCGCCCTCCGGTGCAGCAGGACCTTCTCCTTCAGGGCCCAGTCTGCCATCCAGATGCCCGCTTCTTCAGGCTGACGGCTTGGCTCTTGAAAGGGGGAGCCTGCAAAAAAGGAGATGTTCTGAGTAATCAACAACCTTCTCTTCAGCCGGAAGGCGATTACCAGGCGTATTTACGCCAAAGTCTGGGGAGTCTTCTTGCACTGGTGACAGGTGAACAAATTCCCAACAAAAGATCCCAGCCATCATGGCCTTTCTCCAGGATGGCGTGGATCAGGGGTTGGCGACCAAGACACTTAAGGTTCAGGTCGCAACCTTGTCCAGTTTTTTCGACAGGAGGTTGGCTCTGGACCCCTTTATTAAAAGATTCTTGTCAGCCAGAGATAGACTGTACTCAGTGCAGATGAGCAAGTTTCCGCCTTGGGACCTTACGCTAGTCTTGGAAGCTCTAACCAGGGCATCATATGAGCCGTTACTTCCTATACCTCTTAAGTTGCTGACCCTAAAGACAGCCTTCCTGCTGGCGGTGACTAGGGCCAGGAGGATAGGCAACATCCAGACTGTCAATGAAAGAGCCCTTTTTTCTATAATTTGACGACAGGGTTTTACTCAGGCAGGACCCCCTGTACCTTCCGAAGGTAGCCTCAAGGTTCTACAGAACTCAAGAGATTGTCCTCCCTTCATTTTGTACCAATCCTCAGAAAGAGTGAAAGTTCCTTTCATTGTTTAGATGTCAGACATTGTCTGTTGGCTTATTTAGAAAGAGTAAGAGTTTAGAACAGTGATGGTGAACCTTGGCACCCCAGATGTTTTGGAACTACATTTCCCATGATGCTCATGCACTCTGCAGTGTAGATGAGCATCATGGGAAACGTAGTTCCAAAACATCTGGGGTGCCAAGGTTCGCCATCAATGGTTTAGAAGGTCCAGCCACTTATTAGTTAGTTTTTCTGTCCAGAAGAAAGGTCAGCAAGCATCTAAAGCATCCATAGCAAGATGGATCAAGCAAACTATTATTTTAGCCTATGATCAGGCTGGTAGTGCAGCCCCAAATAACCTTAAAGCACATTCCACATGGTCTCTGGCGACCTCTTGGGCAGAAAGGGCCAGAGCATCGGTGGAGCAAATAAGCAGACCAGCTACATGGACAAGCCAGAGCACCTTCCTGAGACACTACAGGGTGGAGTTGCTGTAATCTCTCGATCTGGCATTTGGTAGGAAGGTCTTACAAGCTGTTGTCCCACCCTAAGTTAGGCCTGAGCTACTTGCTCTTCTCTCAGAGTGCCATCCTGGAAGACAACTTGAGAAAATGACCAGTTACACTCACCGGTAATGGATTTCATGGGAAGTCTTACAGGATGGCAGGCCTACTTCCCACCTGCTCTTTTGGAATGTTGGTTTTGTATGGGGTTTTGAGGCGTTTCACTCTAGTGCACTGGTGTGGGTCAATACTTTTTCACAACTGAGGAGCACAGGGAGGGGTGGGGGTTTTAAAGAGGAAGTAAACCCTGATGAGTTTACTTCCTCTTTGATTCCCTGCAAAGGTAAAAGATAATGGACTACTATGCATTGCATAGTAGTCCATTATGTGTCACTTACCTGACACAGGAGCCAGCGAAGTCACCGGTGTCCCCTGTAGTCCGGAGCATCGATCTTCTCGGTGGGTCTCGCTGCTCCGCCGCTGTCATTCGGCGAAGCTGCAATGACGTCACTCCCGTGCATGTGCACGGGAGCCGCCACTCGCGGCGCGCTCAGTGTGCCTGCGCCCTGCTGTCTAAGGCGCATGCGCCGTAGACATCTGTGCCTGTCTTTCAGCAAATATCTCCTAAACCGTGTAGGTTTAGGAGATATTTCTTGGACCTACAGGTAAGCCTTAATCTAGGCTTACCTGTAGGTCAAAGTTGGTTATAAGGGTTTACAACCACTTTAACCTCTTTGGTGATTGCGTTTCGTGTCAGGTGGGACCAGTGATCTCCCAGGGTGCCATCCTGGAAGACTTCCCAGAAACACCATTAAGTGTAACTGGTAATTTTTTTCCAAAAAAATTCCATTTGAAAAAATGCTGTGCAAATACCATGTGACATAAAAAAATTACAAAACCCACCAATTTATTCTCTAAGGCATCTGCTTTGAAAAAATATATAATGTTTAGGGGTTCTAAGTAAATTTCTAGCAATAAAAAATAAAATAAAGATGCAGCGCTAGTGTAATGAAGTGAAAAATATGTTGATCCAAAAAAGTAATGATGAAAAAAACTCACAAATCGGTAAAGACTAAAGCAAATATCACACTAAAAATTACTAAAAAGGTGATAACCCAGCTGATTCTAATAGATTAGTAAACCAAAAGACATTTGTTTAAAAAACAACTAAATAATGAGAGTAATGGTGAAAAAAAAACTCACATAAAAAAACTAAAGCAGATACCACAAAAAATTTGTAAATAATAAATACAAAAAGCACATAAATTAAGTGATAAATATAAAACATGAAAAAAAAGAGAGGATTGCTTGACAAATCACTAAAGAAAAAAAATGTAAGCAAAAGTCCCAGTTCCAAATAGTGTGGTGAGAAATTAAACCAGCAAATTAGTGTGGTGAAAAATTAAAAAAGCAAAAAAAGTCCATATACAGTGTAGAGGTGATGCTCCAAAGGAAAGTATGGTAAAAACACGTCTTGCATCCAAAATAAATTCACACCCAAGTGAGTATTGAGGCTCCTTACTGACTACAGATTACTACCATAAAGGAAGTCTCACCAGGCACAGGGAAATTCAAGTCTCCTAAAAACCTATACTGACATCTGTAATTGAGGCTATGATCGTGGTACTCAAAAAACAAAAACAGAGAATGCTCCCATAGTGTAATAGTTCATAAAAGATGATTTAATAAGCCAAATAAAATGCACTTACAAGATATTTCATCCTTTGAAAGCTTAGCAACAATTGTATATCAAAGATGGAGTTTACGGCGTCTCCACAGGCTTCTTCCGGCTTGCTTTTTGTGTCCCATCAATCTCCTTTTTTCAGCCATGAAGATGTAATGGGCCACAAAATTGATGGGACACAAACAGCAAGCCGGAAGAAGCCTGTGGAGAGGGCGCGATCTCCATCTTTTATATACAATTGTTGCTACGCTTTCAAAGGATGAAATATCTTGTAAGTGCATTTTATTTGGCTTATTAAATCATCTTTTATGAACTATTACACTATGGGAGCATTCTCTGTTTTTGCTTTTTGGAGTACCACAATCATAGCCTCAATTACAGATGTCGGTATAGGTTTTTGGGAGACTTGACTTTGGAACTGGGACTATTGCTTGCATTTTTTTTTCTTTTATTAGTGATTTGTCAAGCAATCTCTCTTTTTTCATGTTTTATATTTATCACTTAATTTATGTGCTTTTTGTATTTATTATTTACAATTTTTTTGTGGTATCCGTTTTAGTTTTTTATGTGAGTTTTTTCACCAATACTCTCATTATTAGTCTTTTATTTTTTTAAACAAATGTCTTTTGGTTTACTAATCTATTAGAATCAGCTGGGGTATCACCTTTAGTAAATTTTAGCATGATATTTGCTTTAGTCTTTATCAATTGTGAGTTTTTTCATCATTACTTTTTTGGATCAACATATTTTTCACTTCATTACACTAGCACTGCATCTTTATTTTTACTGTATTTGAGTTTAGTATTGGACTTTATGGTGCTGGCAGCTTCACATTTATTTTTTTAATAGATTTTTCTAGCAAAGCGTTAACTTTTTGTTTTGTTTTTTGTTTCTAGCAATACTGATTGTTACATATAAACAAAATATGCCAGAAAAGGCCCGGATTGGAAGTAGTTAATGGCCCTGTAATCCATTTAAAAAAAATATTTTACTGTGGTTTTTCTGCCTCCTTGTAACATCTTCCGTGAGTTCCCAAACCACTCCTCTCCCCCCTCACTTCTGTTGGTTTGGAATAAGCATGCGTTTCTTGTGGTCACATGTATTGCTCTATACACACACACGAGCAAGCAAAAGAACATACATACCATGGAGAATGAACTTAGCTCTCTAACAGAAAGTAGGATCACAGCAAGAAAAAGGAATTTGGAAATTTGAAGGAGGTTGAGAGCAAAAGAAGGTATTTTTGTGAATACATACAACAATAAAAATGTTTCTTTTTAAACCCAGTTTAGCATTACTTTAAAGGATACAGCTGAAAGACAGAGCAGCCAACATGTATATTAACTCACAATGAAAGTGTAAAGTTGGTGCTTAGTAGCATACTGCTTGAAATCGCCAGAGCTTTGCCTGCCAGAGTGGCTGTGACAGGAGGGTTTGGAAGGTATGTACAGGTACTACAAAAGCAAATGTTTGCTTTTGGATTTATTACAGCTTTAAACATTTCAACACCTGGCCCTATTCTGACACTTCTCACATATATGTAAAATAATTACTTTTTAGTAAAATATAAAAGATGATGTTTCACCGAGTACATACATCCTAAACATGTCACACTTTGTGCACGATCGTGGAATAGCGCAGACTTCAGTACCTAAAAAAGCTCCATAGGCGATGCTTTAAAAACCCTTATAGGTTACCTTTTTCAGAGTTACACAGGTCTTGTTGCTAGAATTATTGCTCTCACTAGAACGTTCACAGTGATACCTCGTGTGTGGTGCAAACACCGTTTACATATGCTTGAGCGACCTACTTATGCATTCGCCTTTGCACGCGAGCATTAGAATTTTTTCTTATTTATTTTATAAAAAAAATTATTTTTACACTGCCTCTAAAATTTTATCAGCTTTACTATCTCAAGGGGAATAGCATGGACTGTGATTGGTATTCATTACTGAGATGAGATATATGGGGTTTATTAGACCTCAGATGTCTGCTCTGCCCTTAAAGGCATCTGATCAAACTAAGATCCTTGGTCGTCTCTATGGTAAGCTGACGGAACCATTGGCTTTGGTCACGGGCTCCCTGGAGGCACGGGAGAGCCTGTGAAGGCAGAGCAGGGGAGGTTAAGGATCCACTTCTGCTGGCAGTAAGAGCAATCCAGTGACTTTTTAGCCGCTCAAATTGCTTTTACATTTTTCAGCAAGACCAGTTAAAACAAACTATACTGGGGTCATGACTGCAGCTATGGCTTCGGTATATGGGTAGGTTCTTCCAGGGGAAGGGGTTAAGACACCCAAAACTTTATAGATTTTCTGAAAACAGTAAATAAAGTGAATAAAATAATGGTAGTCATACTTTATGTCACATGAGTATCACAATGGTTTATCAAGCACAAAGTTTTCATAAAAAGGGCAAATTACAGCAGAACCCAGAAGAGATGTTATACACATCACTTCTGAGTTCTTACTAGGTTAACCACTTACTTACTGGGTACTTATACCACCTTCTTGAACAGGCCAATTTTCATTTTTTTCACAGTTATTAAGCGGTTAAGGGAGGTCAAATTGGATGTTTCCTGGGATCCAGGAATGGGGTCACCGAGCCCAGCAAATATAGTTCAGGGGTGTGTCTGTAGCCACAAATTGCTTTCACCTGACAGCCATCAACCGACTTGTCAGATTTGAACACAAAGTGTATGGCATGTGTCAGTGGCAGCAAAAAAGGTCAAAGCCAGAAGTTGAGATTTAGAAATTTTTTCAGAACAGAAACAATTTAAAAAAAGTCAGGTTTAACTAAAAAAATAAAAATATATACTTACTTTTTATATAAGACACATGATGGCTTTTTTAAAGCATGCTAAAAGGAAAAAAAAAAGGCAACAAAGTTATTACATTTTGCAGAAAACATTCTGCTAGTATTAGCTTGGGATATACTGGGTGGATTTACGCCAATGGAAAGAATGATAATAATCCATGGAAACACATGCCCTTCCATGTGCTCCCTGCTGTGAAGGCCTGTTATAGGTTGGGGCAGGGGCCCATTTGTTCGTTACTGGTGTAAATATGGTCCGGGGACACACTGTGCACCTTTGCTGGCACTGTGGTATGTGGTGGGTGTCCAGTGTGCTCCTGTTCCTTTAAGGGGGATTGGTCTGCCTCCAGGCCCACCTGCCCCTCATCTATCCATTTAATGCATGTGCTCCCACTGTGGAGACACTCATAAATTTAGCAGCGTTTAGGACTGCAAGCATACACAGGGTACCGTGACGAGTCCTTGCTGCTTATGCATGTGTTTGCAAATGCATGCTAACTAAACCCCTGTTTTTAACGCAGACTGTTGGGAGGGAGGTGTCTGATGGTCATGATGCCTAGTAACTTCAACAAAGTACAAACAATGAAAATGGCAACACATGGAAGTGTATACATTTAAAATGTATCTTCACTTTGGAGACTAAAGATTATTACCCAACTGTAATGTATTGTTCTTTAATTGCAATGTACTTTTGTCTTGGTCAGATTTGCGCATCATACCAGTTACATCTGGAGGCTTGTGAAAGTGTCGTTGCCTAACATTTCCAAGGAACAGTTGAGTGATATTTTCCCCCAGAAGCCAAGATTCCTCGAAACTGTGTAAACAACACAGAGAACTTCTGATACATTTTTGACAAGGTTACATTTGCATCTCAAAAGTGCAGTATCACGGTGTTCTGACAAAATGTCGAACATGGCAGAATGAGCAACCTGCGTCACTTCCGTTTTCTTTAAACCATCATGTATTGCAGATTTTGATGAATTGCCGTTTACTTTCACAAATTGCTTTTTGGACACAACACCGGCAACTGAATACAGTCCGGTGCACAATATTATGAGCGGAGATTGTCACTCTGCTTTGAAAACAGCAAAATCTTCCTGTACCGACTCTATTCGATAGCTGGGGGTTGTGTCCAAACACCAATTCGTCCAAATCAGCAATTACTGATAGTTTAAAGAAAGCGGAAGCGACGTGGTTTGATTTTCTGCGAAGTTGCTTATTTTGTCAGGACAACGGTAGTGGTAAAAAAAGTCATACCCCCTATATTTTGGATTCAAAATAGGGGATCATGACAAGAGTTGGTCCCTCATTATTGTTTACAGTTACATGAGCAGCAGTGGCTAAACAAGAAAAAAATCCATTCCTTTCATAGTCCCAATGGTGTGGAGGGAGCAGGAAACTTAGGCTCCCTAGGCTCCTTAATCTAGGCTTACCTGTAGGTCAAAGTTGGTTGTAAGGGTTTACAACCACTTTAATAAGGTTTGCATATTCAATTATCCCTTAGTGACAGTACTGAAGTTCTAGAACTCAAAATTCAATGTTGTTACAGTATTGACATTACCTTTAATTATTTAACAGCTATAGAGCTATATAAACGAAATGAAACCTAATTGTCAAGGTAATTTTGAAGGGAAAAAAAACAGTAACAATGTAAGATTTTAAGATCATTACTTTGACAACCTACAATTAAATTTAGCATACTTACCAGATCCTTTAAAGCTTGTGTTACAGTATTGCTAGCATTTCCCCCTTTAATAAGCATAGCACTTTTGTCATTTTCATTAAGTTTTGGTCCCCTCTGTTCCAAGAACCTCTTGGCCCTCCTCGTCTTGGGCTTTCTGAAACAGAAAGAGGAGTATCAGAAAAAGATACCTTAACCTTAAACCTGTTCAAACACTCCTTTAACCTTTTTCGATGCAAAAACAATGTTTTTCATTTTTCGCATAGACGTTCAAAACATATTTTCGGCCCTCAAGATTACCTAAAAACCCCAAAACATTATTACAGTTTTTGGAAGGCAGATAGAGTAAAAACATGGTAGTTTTGATTTGAACTTACCTGTATATGTTGTATTGCACTACTGCTTATGAAACCTATATTTATTTTTTATATACACTATAATTAATTTTAGTATACACAAAATATTTTTGTAAAATATAAAAGATGAGCTTGTGTTAGGTAAATGGATACCAAACATGTCAAGTAAAAAAATTATGTAAATCTAGAAAATTGAGACAAAAATATACCCAATGTTGTCACTAGGTGATGGTTTAACCACTTGCCTACTGGGAACTTAAACCCCCTCCTGCTCAGACCAATTTTCAGCTTTCAGTGCTCGCACACTTTGAATGACAATTACCCAGTCATGTAATACTGTACACAAATTAATTTTTTGTCCTTTTTTTTCCCCCACAAATAGAGCTTTCTTTTGGTGGTATTTGATCACCTCTGTTTTTTTTTTTTTTTTATTTGTTTGCGCTATAAATGAAAAAAGACCGAAAATTTTGAAAAAAAAAACGTTTTCTTTGTTTCTGTGATAACATTTTGCTAATTAGTAATTTTTCTTCATAAATTTTGGCCATAATTTATACTGCTATATATCTTTAGTAAAAATAACTCAAATTAGTGGCTATTATTTGGTCTTTGTGAAAGTTATAGTCTCTACAAGTTGTGGTGCAAATCATACAAAATTGATCACACCTGATGTACTGATAGCCTATCTCATTTCTTGAGACCCAAACAAGCCAGGAAAGTACAAATACCCCCCAAAGACCCCTTTTTGGAAAGTAGACATTCCAAGGTATTTAGCAAGAGGAATGATGAGCTTTTTGATGTTGTCATTTTTTCCCCACAATTCTTTGCAAAATTAAGTTTTTTGTTTTTTCCATAAAATTGTCATTATAATAGGTTATTTCTCTCACTTGGCATGTATATACCACAAATAATGCCCCAAGATAAATTCTGCTACTCCTACTGAGTATTATGAAACCACATGTGTGGGACTTTTCCACAGCCTGGCCCCTTAGAGGGGCCCAACATGCAGGAAGCACCGTCAGGTGTTCTAGGAGCATAAATTACACATCTAACTTGTTGACTGCCTATTACACTTTTGAAGGCCCTGGAGCACCAGGACAATGACACGTGACACTGATGACAGATGGCAATGACACGTGGCACTGATACTTGGCATTGATGACACGTGACACTGATATGGCACGTGGCACTATGTGGCACTGGTGACAGGTGGGCACTTTATTTTAGTTTTTTTTTTTTTTTTTTTTCTTCTTTCTTCCCACTAACCACTGCATCTCTCAGTGGTTCATCTCTCCCTCCTCACATTCTGTCTCTGTGTGAGTAGGGAGAGCCAGCGATGAGAGATGATCTCATATGTTTACTTATGAGATCATCTCTCATTGGACATGTCGATCGCGCTGTAAACAGCCGCTGTGATTGGGCATTTACAGCGATCTGTGACTGGCTGTGTCCAAGGGACACGGCCAGCACAGAACTTCCCTGATGCGCGCTCGCGAGAGCACGCATTGTGGAAGTAAACAGGAGGACATCCAGGGACACCCTTCCGGCAGTTAGCGTCCGCGCTGTAGCTGTCTTTTGGCTATAGCGCGGTCGCGAAGTGGTTAAGGAGCAAGCCCCTTTTTTAGATGTGATGTTTACGAGTTAAAAACTTTTTTTTGCTAGAAAATTACTTAGAACTCCCAAACATTATACTTTTTTTTTTCTAACACCCTAGAGAATAAAATGTCAGTCGTGGCAATACTTTCTGTCACACCGAATTTGTGCAGCGGTCTTACAAGCGCACTTTTTTTTTGTAAAAAATACACTTTTTTGAATTAAAAAAGACAACAGTAAAGTTAGCCCAAGTTTTCTATATTGTGAAAGATAATGTTATGCAGAGTAAATCGATACCCAACATGTCATGTTTCAAAATTGCGTCCTCTCGTGGAAATGGCGACAAACTTTTACCCTTAAAAATCTCCATAGGTGACATTTAAAAAATTCTACAGGTTGCATGTTTTGAGGAAGGTCTACAGAGGAGGTCTAGGGCTAGAATTATTGCTCTTGCCCTACCGATCATGGCGATACCTCACGTGTGGTTTGAACACCGTTTTTCTATGCGGACCAAACTTACGTATGCGTTCAATTCTGCATGCAAGCTCGTCGGAGCGGGGCGCATTTAAAAAAAAAATGTTTTTTTTCCTCATTTATTTTACCTTTTATTTTTACACAGTTTTTAAAAAAAAACTATTTTTGGCACTTATTCATGTTACAAGGAATGTAGACATCCCTTGTAATAGAAAAAAAGCATGACAGGACCTCTTAAATATGAGATCTGGGGTCAAAAAGACCTCAGAGCTCATATTTAGACTAAAATGCAAAAAAAAAAAAAAAAATAAACACTCCACAAAGACAACCCCCCCCCCCCTACACTTCATAAATAACCCCTCAGCCTCCGTGTGATGGCCCACTTACCTCTCCTCCTGGCAGTAAGCTGGTGGCCTGATCTCATGCCTCCTGAGTCCTCTCCCCCTGTCGGGTCCTGGCCCAACACAGGGCACCCCGGGAACTCCACAATCTCCCGCCCTGAGGTGACTTCAGGACCCTGGAAACGGGGCTCTGGTCTATCATCAGTGCATAGGTGGGCTGGGAAATGGGCAGATCCTCTCTGCGCTCTCCTGTGCGGTGTCTGTATCCAGCCAGGCTGCAGCAGCATATGGCAAAAAGGACACAGGAAACGGAGAGATAAAGCACTTAAGCGAGGCACGGTGCCCCCTACTGTCCTGGGGCTGGTACTTTGAGAACCCTGACTTAAAGACTAAACCTTTTCTGACACTCATTGCTTACAAGTAAAAATCTGTATTTTTTTTGCTAGAAAATCACTTGGAACACACACATACATACATATATATATTAGCAGAGATCCTAGGGAATAAAATGGCGGTTGTTGCAATATTTTATGTCGCACTGTATTTGTATCTTTCAAACACAATTTTTTTTTTAAACATACACAAAACAAACAAAAAACTAAACAGTGAAGTTAGCCCAATTTTTTTGTATAATGTGAAATATGATGTTACGCCACGAGAATCGTGATCTTTATTATAAGCAAAAAAATTGTGATTCTCATTTTAGCCAGAATCGTGCAGTTCTAACTGCTACATCTCTTTGGTAAAAAGAACCCAAATCAGGGTATATTATTTGGTCTTTGTGAAAGTTACAGAATCTACAAGCTATGGTGCCACTCACTGAAGAGTGATCACACCTGATGTACTGACGGCCTATCTCATTTCTTGAGACACTAACAAGCCAGGCCAGTACAAATTCCCCCCAAATGACCGCTTTTTGGAAAGCAGACATTCCAAATTATTTAGTAAGAGGCATAGTGAGTTCTTTTAAGTTGTATTAAAGCGGGATTCCGCTCTTTTTTTTTTTTTTCTTACCTGTGTTACAAGTGGGCGACTGCTACCTTCGCTTAGCATCCACGTCCGGCGTTTTTTTGACTCCCGGCGCGACGATTCTTTTCCTCGGGATGACTTTTAAAAAAGTGCTCTGGCATTTTCCATTTTAAGTGTGGGCGTCTGAAGCCCACAGGCATTTACTTCCTGTATATTGATGACGCTCGGCTCCCAGCATGCTCCGCTCCATCTCGCACATGCTTAGTGTGCAATGGTGGTAATGGCAGATACAGCTGCCTGCCCACTTTAAAAATGGCAAATTCGGACACGCCCTCGTCACGTGACCGGCATCCTAACGAAATCTCACGAGATTTCGCAATTTCATTGTCCCCCCATGGATTCTTGGGAAATTTCCCAGGGACCATTGCGGGGACGATAACCACGCCTACTCCCACGGGAGGACAACCAGGAAGTCAGCAGAAACATCTGAAATAAAAGGTAAGTAAAGAATATTTTTTTTTTTCAGGGTTCATTTAGGTAAGTATTCTATCTTGTGATTTTAATAATATGAAGTTTAATTTTTAGGTACCAAACCGCTTTAAATAATGGATGAGTGTTGTGGACACTCCAGAGAGCCCACAAGCACTGCTGCACCCGCTCCCTCCTCTCCTCATACAGAGTACTGATCAGTGCGAGGAGAGGGGAGGAACGGAACCTGCTTCAGTATGTTAAGTAATCACTGCATCATTGAACGGATCGATCATGTAGTAAAGGGCCGCTGTCATTGGCCCCTTACCCCGATCTGTGACGCATCTGGTCAGGAAAACCCAAAGGTCATGGACATTCCCAGGTGCGTGCTCCAGGGGGAGCTCTGGAAGTGCGATTCTGGGAGGACGTCATTGTACGTCCTCCCAGAATTAGCCGACCACGCTGTAGCAGTCATTCGGCCCGGTCCTCAAATGGTTAAGAATGTGGGTATACATTTGTTTATATTCCACTTTGGGTTTTGTTTTAGAGACACTAACAAGCCAGGACAGTACAAAATCCCCCCCCCCCCCCAATCCCTCCACTGGCTTCCACTCACCCAAATAAAATTCAAAGTACTAACAATAATTTACAAAGCCATCCATAACTCTGCCCCCAGCTACATCACTAACCTAATCCCAAAATACAAACCAAACCCTCTCTTTGGTCCTCCCAAGACCTTCTGCTCTCTAGCTCCCTTGTCACCTCCAGGATTTATCCAGAGATTCTCCTATCCTTTGGCACTCACTACCCCGATCTGTCAAACTGCCCCCCTAATCTATCCATCTTTAGACAATTCCTGAAAACCCTTCTCTTTAAAGAAGCCTAACCTGCTTCTAACTTACACGGTTTTACTTCCTCCATCGGCTCATCCCCCACAGCTATTACTTTTTGTATCAACTGACCCTCCCTTTTTAGATTGTAAGCTCTAATGAGCAGGGCCCTCCGATTCCTCTTGTACCAAATTGTAATGTCTGCCTTTATTTTGTTAAGCACTGTACAAACTGCTGGCACTATATAAAACCTGTATAATAATAATGTGGCACGGATGAGCAGTGATGTGGCATGGATGAGGTATGGATATGGCACAGACGAGCGCTGATGTGGCGCATGGATGTGGCACAGACGAGCGCTGATGTGGCGCATGGATGTGGCACGGATGAGCGCTGATGTGGCGCATGGATGTGGCACGGATGAGCGCTGATGTGGCGCATGGATGTGCTACGGATGAGCGCTGATGTGGTACGGATGAGCGCTGATGTGGCGCATGGATGAGCACCGATGCGGCGCATGGATGCGCACTGATGTGGCACGGATTTTTGTGTAGCAGAAGGTAAAGAATATTGTTTTTTTTTTTTTTTTTAACTGCCAGTCTTTTTTTGGGTTATAGCCCAAAAAAAATAAAAACGCAGCTGTGATCAAATACCACCAGAAGAAGGCTCTATTTGTGGGGGGGGGGGGGGGGGGGACTAATTTTATTTGGGTAAAGTGTCACGTAACTGTCAAAGTAATGCAATGTCCTTTCTCAAAAAATAGACTGGTCATTAAAGGGGGAGGCTTCAAGTGGTTAAAACGAAAACCACATGACAAAGAATAATAAATCTAGAGCTTGAGCTCCATGTAGTTTCAGTTGCCCATGTGTGAAGAAAAAGCGAGACCCAACTGCGGGGCTTCACATTGCTCCAATACAGATGCCGGAATGGAGACTACTACAGGGATACTCCATGCTGGGTATACTAAGAGAACTCTATGAAGCACTTAGAAAGTTCTTCTCTTTCCCTTTCTCGCGTTATATTTGTGAGCCACTTGGTAACATTGCGATACCATCTATCAAGGTCAGTATGCTAAGTGAATGCTGTTCAGTATTATGATATCCAACTGATTCACTTCAGTACGGTTCTTCTGATGCTGGAAAAGCACACTGAAGAATGAATCAGGTCACGCTAATGTGTATTCGAGCTGTAAACTGTGAAAAGAATGAACCCGGGAGACATTTCCAGGCAGAGAACTCCACTACTTACACTACTCTGTCCAGGGCAGACATCTCGTATTTTCCTCCTCGCACACGTGTACACAGCACTTCCGGCTCGTCCAAAATGACGTAACCCAGGAAGCCTTCCCATGCAGCAACAAAGCGGAACCATAGAGTTTTACAGTTTAAAGAGCGTCTACCATGGAAACTAACGAGAAGAGAGTCTAAGCGAGAACGAAAGTCATGGTATCGCGAGGCGACAGTGGCAATGAGGGCGTCTTTAGGCAATGGTTGGAAATCAGGAGTAAGGAAATAATGTGCCAAAAAAAAGGTCTTGATTAAAGAATTGCTTTTTCTAAATGATTATGTTATTATTATACAGGATTTACATAGCGCCAACAGTTTGTACAGTGCTTTACAACGCGAGGATGATCCATGTAATTGGGGAATTGGCATGAATTTTGTTGACTGTCATACCTCCCAACTTTTTAAGATGGGAATGAGGGACACCTATCAGCAAAAGTATGCAGGCATAGGATACACCCCTTGCCACGCCCACTTAAAGGAGAATTGTACAAAAAAACAAGATTGATTAAACCGAGTGCTTTTTTTTTTTACCACTACTATTCCTTTTTATATTGGCTTTTGGAATTTACAAATGCAGAAATTTAGAAATCAGATGAAAGGTTTAGCACTGGAAAACACCTTTTGATAGATAGAAAGTGCATTTTATATACATCTATATAGATCAGACCAAAATGAGGGACAGAGGGACATTGCTCCAAATCAGGGACAGTCCCTTGAAATCAGGGACAGTTGGAAGCTATGGACTGCCTGTCATAAAAGTTGGGAGGTGTGCTTCTGTAAGGGCTCATTCACATGTGTGGCTGGGGGGCCAGTAAATTCACATGGTTAAAGGGGTTGTAAACCCTCTTTTTTTTAAAATAAAAATAACAGACGTGCTTATACTTACTTGCAATGCCTCATGGGACTTGTAGTTACGCAACAGCTGGAGCGCCGTCAGTTTGAGACAGGTGCCTTAGAAGTGACTGTAAATTATTGTTTAACCACTTGCCGACCAGCGCACGATGATGTACGTCGACAGAATGGCACGGGCAGGCAAATGGGCGTACATGTCCCTTTAAATTTGCCGCCCTGCCATCGGGAGCGCGCCGCCGGCGGCGCGCTCCCGCGCTGGTCGGGACCTCCGTGAGTCCGGTCGCGGGACCTGCGGACTCGATCGCCGCGGGCATCCCCGCGATCGTCTCACGGAGCGGCCGAATTAAGAAATGCCGTTGTAAACAACATTTCTCCATTCTGCCTAGCAACTAGTGACGCTAATCTCTGCTCCATGTGATTGGAGCAGAGATCAGTGTTCACTAAATGAAAGCCCAACCCCCCCAACAGTTAGTAACACACCCCTAGGAACACTTAACCCCTACACTGCCACCCACTGGTTAACCCCTTCACTGCCAGTGTCATTTACACAGGAATCACTGCATTTATATAGCAGTGATTATTGTATAAATGACAATGGTCCCAAAAATGTGTCAAAAATGTCCGATGGGTCCCCCACAATGTCGCAGTCACAATAAAAATCGCTGATCGCCGCCATTACTAGTAAAAAAAAATAATAAAAAATTATTAATAAAAACGCTATAAAGCTATCCCTATTTTGTAAACGCTATAACTTTTGCGCAAACCAATCAATAATCGCTTATTGCGATTTTTTTTACCAAAAATATGTAGAAGAATACGTATCCGCCTAAACTGAGAGAAAAAAATGTTTTTTTATATATTTTTGGGGGATATTTATTATAACAAAAAGTAAAAAATAATGCGTTTTTTTCAAAATTGTCGCTCTATTTTTGTTTATAGCGTAAAAAATAAAAACCGCAGGGGTGATCAAATACCACCAAAAGAAAGCTCTACTTGCGGGAAAAAAAGGACGTCAATTTTGTTTGGGAGCCACGTCACACGACCGCGCAATTGTCAGTTAAAACGACGCAGTGCCGAATCGCAAAAAGTGGTCTGGTCTTTGACCAGCAAATTGGTCCGGTCTGAAAGTGGTTAAAAAAATAACAAGCATGTCATACTTACCTGCTCTGTTGCGATGGATTTGCACAGAGTAGTCCTGATCCTCCTCTTCACAGGTCCCTCTTCGGTGCTCCTGGCCCCTCCCTTCTGTCAAGTGCCCCCCCTCCCCCCCACAGCAAGCAGTTTGCTATGGAGCATCCAAGTCGAGTCCCAGTTCCATGTGTCCATTCAGACCAGCCCCCTCTCTCTCCTGATTGGCTACCTGATTTTGAAACCCAGGGGAGCCAATGGCTAATAGACAGCAGCGGCGCCAATCAGGAGGGAGAGTCTCGGACAGCTGAGTGATTTGTGGACATCGCTGGAGAGAGATGGGGCTCAGGTAAGTATTAGGGGGTGCTGAGGTGGCTGCTACACACAGAAGGCTTTTTATCTTAACGCATAGAAGATGTGCATATGCATTAAGATAAAAAAAAAAAAACCTGCCTTTACAACTCCTTTAACCATGTTTATTGGAGTTCACCTTGTTCTTTCCTATGTTACAATGCTGAGGACAGCATCTTTCAAAGGGGGCAGTATTCCGCCCATCGAGACCAACACTGTCAGCACACTTGAGACCTGCTGTTACTGCTCATCGTTTTAATCCCGCGTGTGCGCCCAGTCGGGTTGTCTTACCACCGGGTTTGTTGTGCAATGCCGGACTTATGCCGCATACACACGAACGGAATGTCCGACAGAAAAAGTCTGACGGAAGCTCTTCATCGTATATTCTGATCATGTGTATGCCTCATCTGATTTTTTTAGTGAAAATTCAGACGGACCTAGAAATAGAACATGTTTTAAATATTTCAGACTGAACCAATTCCTATCGGGAAAACCACTCGTCTGTATGCTGTTCCAACGGACCAAAAACGACACATGCTCTGAAGCAAGTAGGAGACAGAAGCTATTGGCTACTGGCTATTGAACTTCCTTTTTCTAGTCCCATCGTACATGCTGTAAGTCATTCTTAACGATCGGACTTTGGCGTGATCATGTGTACGCATTTCAGCGGAACTCCGTTGGAAAAACATTCCGACAGGAAAACCGGTCGTGTGTACGCGGCATTAGATTTCAATACAGTTCTGTTTTCTGCAACTTTACTTTGAGTGTTTATTGCCGCCACACCATGCTACACCTTCCAACAGACTGACAGTTTGCAATGTAGTTACAGTTCCCTGTCTTCGTCCTAAAAGTAGTACAGCACCATTTTCCATGTTGTCCCGGTAGCTTTTTGTGTTGCTTCGGTATTGAGAAGAAGAGAAAAAATGAATCCCCAGCGTGTTGTACAGAACCTTTAGGTCTGAGGCTACATTCAGATGGCTGAATATTTGTGGCTAGTTTGTTGCATTCAGAGGCAGCTAGACACCACCTCTGGAAGCAGCAACATTCTGTTCTTTGGTCAGTTTATGTATGGCCAAAACTAATCAAAAACCTCAACTCTGGTTGCACACTGTCTATGTCCATGGTCAATTGGAGGCTCTATTTGCAGGAAACCATTTGGATGAGTGGTTACGTGTGAACAGCTGGGACACCTGTTAGTGATTTGTACAGAGTACTATTCTGACACCTGCTGCTGGTTGCACACAGTGTATGCGGGCAGCATTTACAACCACCAGCAAGAATATACTGATTCTGCCACAAATATTCAGTCATCTGAATGTAGCCATTGAGAAAGTGCTTTGTTTTTTTTATATACAGTTGACAACAATAAACTATGTATTAACATGTCTTTTTGTTGCTTCAGTAAAAAGCCTGAAGGACATAACGCTTACATTCACTTCTATCTGTAAGTGTACTAGCACCTTTGAGAAGTTTGGACATTATGAAAAACATAAAAGGGGCCAGCTCCTCCTAGTGGCTTTATTCCTTCAATAGATCTCAGTGTAGCTGTTCTGAAAGGGTATGATGTCTCTTCCAGATTTGTTGGATTTTAGAATAGTCTTCATGAGATTACCTTATCAAGAAGCGGTTGGCAGGTTCATGCTAGATTGCCAGGTCCTGGATAGTTACTCAAGCAGAAAAGTGTCTTCCTAGATGAACCTAATGTAGCGGGGTCTCTTTAAGGACTATAAAACTACTGTTCCCAGAACCCCGCTGGTTCCCAGGATGTTTGGAGTTATGCCTCAGAGACTCATGGGGGAGGATATATAAGGAGGGGGAGAGGCCTAGTGCTTCCTCTTTGGACACCCCCCCCCTCTCCTAGCAAGAGGAGATCTGTGCTGAACTGCTGGAGGCACAAGGCCTGAAGCCTGGGCCTTGTGCTCTTTTCCAAAGAGCCCTCTGCCAGCCTAGCTGCACCTGAGAGACATCTTCTCATCCTTGCTGCAGTACACCAGAAGGATTGAAGACTCGGAGGTCGGTGGATTCCTGTTCCTAGACGAAACAGCGGAGGAAACAGACTTGGACTTTTCCGGGTGGTGAGAGCTGTTTAAAGACAGATACTTTATCTTTTATTATTCGTTTGGATTACAAAGTTGTTCTTCAAGTGCACCACCGAAAGATTGCTAGTGAATATTGTCTCACTGGACTTCCATCTAGATCAGTCAGGCCTGACTGCATAGGTAGATAGTGCTGGGTGTTAGTTTACCCATGCGGGGAAGTAGCTGAAAAAGGGCAGCGTTAGAGTTGCATAGCAATACTTTCTTATGCTGATTACTCTGTTTATCTTTATTACTGGTTACTGCAGGGACCTGCTTATGTGTTGCAATCCAAATGTTTGATTCATGTTATTCCTTTTATAAAAACAACAAGTAAAGTCAGTTATATACTTTCAAAGATTGTCTATGAGCTTGAGTTATCCACCCACGCACACACACATATTTAGAGTATAAGTGATTTAATGTGTATTGCTAGATACTAACTGTGCCAGAGTGGGTAGTGCAGATTGCCGGGGGGTTGGCGGAGCTGTGCTCAGGACCCAAACCAAACTTGCGGCCCTCTTAAGTGAGGGTATCGCTATACGTGGGGGCTCATAAATCTGGGATTTCTGGGACAGCGGTGAACACGCCAGAGGTACCGGCATGGACCCACAGGGAGTCAGAGCATGGTGTGAAGCGGCTAAGGCCGACCCAAGTCAGTCAGTGGTCATTAGCCTCCCAGGGGAGAAATGGTCGACTGAGACTGTAGAGGAGTTAATGAAGTCAGTGTCCCCAGACCATGAACCATGGGTGATGGAGATAAAATCAGACCCAGACATCTCATATCAGTACGCGCTAGTGGAATACTGGGATGGGATGCCGGAGGCTTGCAAGCGCAACCGTGTACGGACACAAGACAACAGATCCTTTAGGTTGGCGCACGCAATAAAGGAGGAGCCATCGCCAACGGGATCACCGCAGGCTGCGGCCCGTACCTCACCCGAGAGTCTCAGATCAGCACCGGCCACCCTTAGCGCAGAACTGTGTGCTGTCCTGGGGGAGATTGTGGCCCAGTGCAAGAAGGATCCCACAGATTACCCGATGTCGGGGTACAGAAAACTCCGGATGTTTTCAGGGAGGAAACCTGTACCTTCGGAAGAAGAGGGATTTGAAGAGTGGTTAGATAGCGCAATACAGGCACTAGAGGAATGGGAAGTTCCAGAGCGCAGAAAGAAGCAGATGATTGTGGAAAGTCTAAAGGTGCCTGCTCTAGAGGCCGTACGCAACCTGAAGATGAGCAGGACAGACTGTAATGCGCAGGAGTACCTAGATGTATTACAGAATGTGTTTGGTGGGACAGAGAAAATCTCTGAGCTTGCTTATCAGTTAGAGCATTGCTACCAGAAGAAAGGTGAAAAACTATCAGACTACATGGGACGTTTAGATAAAATCCTGCTTAGGATGATCCTAAAGAAGGGGATCAGCCCAGGAAAAGTAGATGAGGCCCGTGCTCAACAGGTACTGAGGGGAGCTCAACCCATGGATCCTATTGCATGGACACTGCGTGCCCGACTGGATGGGAAGAATCTGGAGTACACTGACCTCATCCGAATGATCAGAGAGGAAGAGGCCCTACTGGAAGAAAAAAGGGAAGAACATCTCACCGAGCCCGTCAAACAACCGGTAGCAATAGTTACACCGGCCATGACTCCCGCTAGAGATAAGGAGGTGGACACTTTGAAGTTACAGATGTCCCAGGTGATGGAGATGTTGACTGCTATGATGGCGAAAGGTCAAGGGGGAGCCGAGAAATCAAGTCCTAGGAGGGAGTTGTTTCCAGATACACCAACACCAAGCCCCACTCGAGACCGAGAAGAGATGCTATGCTACAACTGCGGGGGCAGTGGCCACTTCGCCAGTATATGTTCCAGTCCCAAGAAGAAGAAGATAGATAACCGCCAGCCGGCGGGAAACTTCAGAGGGCCCCGGTGAGGGAGTCAACCGGGTGCCCATGCCTTTCAGTGAACTCCAAACTGAATAGAAGGAAGAGAGAGAGAGAGAAAACCAGACCCCTCAGAAGGAATGTCTACAAATAAGAGACAATAACATCCCTCAGCGGGTTTGTACTCCCATTACTGTGGGGAGGGTCAATGCATACCAGGCTCGAAAAAGAATAAAGTCTAAAACCAACTGGATGAAGACGGGTCCCCAGAAGAGGGTGGCCTCAACCCGGCCCTACCCAGAAGAATTGGTCGGCCCGTCCCCCACTGTCTCCATCCAGGTGGAAGGAGTCTTCACGAAGGCCCTCCTGGACACTGGAGCTCAAGTGACTTTGTTGTACAGAGACTTCTATGATAGGCACTTGAGCCATTTGCCTATACAGAAGATAGAAGAGCTGGAGATATGGGGCCTGGGAGCTCAGAGTTTCCCCTACGATGGTTACCTGCCCATAAAGCTGACCTTCGATCCCTCTGTGGCGGGGAAAACAGAGGTGTTTGACACCCTGGCAGTTGTGTGTCCTAGACCGCCCGGGGCCAGCAAGATGTCCCTCATCATAGGGACCAATATGGATCTGGTGCGAAGACTTCTGACCCCTCTAGTGGAGACGAGAAACCATCAAGATCCCAATATCCATCCCATGCTGAAGACAGCCTACCAACGGTTGGTCCTAGAGCAAAAGACCCCAGGAGAGGGGATAGGGAAGGTGTGGAGACTTGGGAGAGAGGGAGTGGTGCTGCAGCCCGGAGAGGTAGCCTGCCTCAGGGCCACGGTGCAGCTTACCTGGGAGCAGCCTGGCCCCTTTGTCATGCTGGAATCCGATCCAAGGGAGGACCACTCAGGCCTGGAAGTGATACCGGAAGTGATTTCAATCAAGGCCCTGAAGAAGGCTCGAGGAAGAGTCCCAGTGAGTGTGAGAAACCCTACGGAGAGACCCATAGAGATCCCTGCCAGGATGCTGTTGGGGCAGGTGAGTCCTGCGGCCCCAGTCAGCTGGTCAGAAGTAAAAGGAACGGGTGAAGGAGGAGATGTTTGGGAGAAACTTTCCATGGAGAACCCGGACCTACCTGGAGCCTGGAAGGAGAGAGCCAGGGCCCAGCTGACTAGATGGGAGAGGATTTTCTCAGAGGATGAGTTTGATGTGGGATGTGCCAGGAGTGCCACCCACCGAATCCGCCTCCAAGAAGACAAACCCTTCAGGGAAAGGGTTAGGCGGGTCCCTCTAGCTGACCTGGAGGATCTGAGGGAGCAGCTTGCGGAGTTGAAGAAGACTAGTGTGATTCGGGAGTCTAGAAGTCCCTATGCCTCCCCCATAGTGGTGGTCAGGAAAAAGAATGGGTCGTTGAGGCTTTGTATTGACTACAGGACTCTCAACAGGAGGACCATCCCTGACCAGTATACCACACCGAGAATAGAGGATGCCCTACAGAGTTTGGCTGGTGCCAAGTGGTTCAGTGTAATGGACCTCAAGAGTGGGTACTACCAAATCCCCATGGACCAGGAAGACCGAGAGAAGACAGCTTTCATAACCCCAGTGGGATTCTTCGAATTCAACAGAATGCTTCAGGGCCTGTCTGGAGCCCCTGCTACCTTTCAACGCCTCATGGAGAAGATCGTTGGAGACATGAACCTCATAGAAGTCCTTGTGTACTTGGACGATGTCATTGTCTTCGGGAAGACTTTGGAAGAACATGAGGCCAGGTTGGAGAAGGTGTTGAGAAGACTCAGCGAAGAGGGACTCAAGCTTTCTCCCGAGAAGTGCCGGTTTTACCAATCCTCTGTGAACTATCTGGGACACATAGTGTCTGAAAAGGGAGTGGCTACAGACCCTGAGAAGTTGGAGGCAGTTACCTCTTGGCCAAGACCGACAACAGTCACAGAGCTCAGATCTTTCTTGGGGTTCTGCTCCTATTATAGAAGATTTGTGGATGGGTTTGCCCGGATTGCCAAGCCACTAAACGAATTGCTCAAGACTGAAGGAGAAGAGGATGGCTTGGGACCTAGGAGGGCCGGTGAGTCGGTTCAAGATCAGTGGAACCCAAGGTGTGAAGAGGCTTTCCGAACCTTGAAGAGGAGCCTTACCACGGCCCCAGTCCTGGCCTATGCTGACCCCACCAGACCATATGAGCTACATGTCGATGCCAGTCATGAGGGCCTAGGCGGAGTGCTCTATCAAGAGTCTGAAGAGCAGCTACGACCAGTGGCCTATGTGAGCCGGAGCCTGACTCCCTCGGAGAAGAACTACCCCACTCATAAATTGGAGTTCTTGGCCCTCAAATGGGCAGTAGTAGACAAACTGAAGGACTATCTCTATGGGGCGGAGTTTACCGTAAAGACAGATAACAATCCCCTGACCTACCTCTTCACTACTGCAAAGTTAGATGCAACCGGACACAGATGGTTGGCTGCATTATCCGGATTCAACTTCAGTCTAAAGTACAGACCAGGGGCTGGAAATAGGGATGCAGATGCCCTGTCCCAAAGATCTCATGTCATGGTCAATGACTGGGAAGACTGGACCCAGGTAGCACCGGAAGGAGTGCGAGCACTCTGTCAGGGTGCTGAGTTTCAAGCAAGAGGGGGCCCCAGAGCAGAGGAGATAGGAGTCACCGCAGTGGGAGTCCCTCAACCCTACTGTGGGGTAACTCAACTAGCAGAGGAATTCCTGCCAAAGCTGTCCAGAAAGGATCTGAGCTATGACCAATTGGAAGACCCCATGGGGAGATTGGTCCTTGAAGCTTTGGAGAACGAGAATCCAGAGGGACTTCGACATCACCCTTCCAAGGAGGCTCGCCTGCTGAGGAAAGAGTTGGATAAGCTACAAGTACATCAGGGAGTGGTCTACCGAAGGGGCCCCTCTGATAACTCAGAAGATAAGTGGCAGTTGTTTCTCCCAGAGAAGCACCGAGAGACGGTACTAATTGCCTTACATGACCAGCATGGCCATCTAGGGGCGGAGAGGGCAGAAGTGGAGGAATATTGCCGTTCTTGTGCACGATGCATCCAGAGGAAGACTCTACCCCATCAAGCTGCCCCAATGGGCCACCTACAGAGTCAGGGTCCAATGGATCTGGTGTGCATTGACTTTCTCTGCCTCGAACCCGATTTGAGTGGATTGGGAAATGTTCTGGTGGTAACCGATCATTTCACCCGTTATGCCCAGGCTTTCCCCACCAAAGACCAAAAGGCCTCCACTGTGGCCAAGGTGCTCATGGAAAAATACTTTGTCCACTATGGATTACCACAGAGAATCCACTCAGACCAAGGAAGGGACTTTGAGAGTCGTCTGATCCGGAACCTACTGGACTCATTGGGAGTAGAGAAGACCAGGACTACACCTTATCATCCACAAGGAGATGCCCAACCTGAGAGGTTTAATCGGACCTTACTAAACATGCTTGGAACTCTAGAGACAGAGAAGAAGCAACACTGGAGCCAACACATATCAGCTTTGGTGCACGCTTACAACTGCACCACAAGTGATGTGACGGGTTACTCCCCCTACCGGCTCATGTTTGGGAGAGAAGCAAGATTGCCGGTGGATCTGGCCTTTGGCATTTCCCTAGACCATGCCTCTGCTACCTCCCACAAGGGATATGTGGACCGACTTAGACACAATTTGAAAGTGGCCCATGAACGAGCTCAGGCGGCCTCAGACCAAAGGGGAGCCCGCAACCAGAGGAAGTTCGATCTGAAGGTTCGAGTGCAAGACCTGCAGCCTGGGGACCGTGTACTGCTACGCAATCTGGGGATCCCTGGGAAGCACAAGCTTGCTGATAGATGGAGATCGGAGCCCTATGTCATTTGCAGAAAGCTACCTGGATTGCCTGTGTATAAGCTAAAACCAGAGGGGAAAGTGGGGCCCTTGAAGACTTGGCACAGAAATCATTTGCTCCTGCTTACTGAAGCAGTCAGAATACCTCCAGTGAGAAATCCACCTGAATCTGTTTCCATTCTGGATACCCCGGGACCCAGCACTCAGTCTCAGACCTCCCGGGTTAGAGATGGACAAGATTCCCAACGAGGTTAAGGTGGAAGAGGAGAGCTTGAGTGGCTATGGCCTTCATCAACTCCGGGAAATTCTGCCATAGATCTCCCACCTACTGAGGATACACAAGATGGGACACTGAACCCAGAAGCTACAGAGTTCATTCCATCTAGTGGTGTGCCTGAAGGCTGGGAAGATATCCCTAGCATTTACTCAGAAGAGGAAAGGACCGATGTTCCAGAACCAGTGATGCTGTCAGAATGTGTTCCTAAAGTAGAGCCTGTGGCACCAGAGCCTGAAGTCCCAAGAGAACAGAGAGCTCGCCAGGTTGTGAGACCCCCCAAGAAGCTAACCTACTCTCAAATGGGGGAGAGCTCTGAGGACTCTGTTGTGACTGCTAGAAGAAGTGCTGAACGCTCTAATCCTTCCACTAACCATTTGGTGGAGGGCAACCCCAGCTCACTCTCTGGCACAGTTAGGCAGGCCACTCATGTCAGTGTGACCTGTGAGACAGGGAATCCCACCTCTGAGTTCTGGTGGAAATTCCCTGTACCAACATCATACCCAGCACTTTCAAAATTGGTACAGGATATGTGTTAAAAGTTTATCTTTGGGGACCAAAGAGTTTAAGTGGGGGGAGTGTGTAGCGGGGTCTCTTTAAGGACTATAAAACTACTGTTCCCAGAACCCAGCTGGTTCCCAGGATGTTTGGAGTTATGCCTCAGAGACTCATGGGGGAGGATATATAAGGAGGGGGGAGAGGCCTAGTGCTTCCTCTTTGGACACCCCCCCCCCCCCTCTCCTAGCAAGAGGAGATCTGTGCTGAACTGCTGGAGGCACAAGGCCTGAAGCCTGGGCCTTGTGCTCTTTTCCAAAGAGCCCTCTGCCAGCCTAGCTGCACCTGAGAGACATCTTCTCATCCTTGCTGCAGTACACCAGAAGGATTGAAGACTCGGAGGTCGGTGGATTCCTGTTCCTAGACGAAACAGCGGAGGAAACAGACTTGGACTTGTCCGGGTGGTGAGAGCTGTTTAAAGACAGATACTTTTATCTTTATTATTCGTTTGGATTACAAAGTTGTTCTTCAAGTGCACCACCGAAAGATTGCTAGCGAATATTGTCTCACTGGACTTCCATCTAGATCAGTCAGGCCTGACTGCATAGGTAGATAGTGCTGGGTGTTAGTTTACCCATGCGAGGAAGTAGCTGAAAAAGGGCAGCATTAGAGTTGCATAGCAATACTTTCTTATGCTGATTACTCTGTTTATCTTTATTACTGGTTACTGCAGGGACCTGCTTATGTGTTGCAATCCAAATGTTTGATTCATGTTATTCCTTTTATAAAAACAACAAGTAAAGTCAGTTATATACTTTCAAAGATTTTCTATGAGCTTGAGTTATCCACCCACGCACACACACATATTTAGAGTATATGTGATTTAATGTGTATTGCTATATACTAACTGTGCCAGAGTGGGTAGTGCAGATTGCCGGGGGGTTGGCGGAGCTGTGCTCAGGACCCAAACCAAACTTGCGGCCCTCTTAAGTGAGGGTATCGCTATACTAAATTTAGTAATTCACTGCGTCAACCCTGCATCTTGACTTTGTCAGCAGCTGCCACTCTAGGGACAGTGTTTTGCAGTGTGAGACTGTTTGTATGTGCAGTGCCTTACCTGACCACCAGATCTCAAAATTTCACTACAGTAGTTTAGCCCCTGGTTCCAGACCATACAGAGATCACAGCGTAACTTTGAAGACTTGTCTGTTGGTAAGTATAGCCTGTTCACTGGCCCCGAGGAGTGGTTATGGAGGAAAACTCCTTTTTATTATGTCTATGGCCCTTACTGTCAGGGCTGGCTTAGCCCTTCCTTCTCTGGGCTGGCCGCTCAGCTGTCAGCTAATTGCCAACTCTTTAATCTCTCTACACAGTTACCAACTGTTCCTGATGATGCTCGTCTGACCTGCCTACTTAAAGCCTTCCAGCTCACTTCACCTCTGCCTTTCGCCTTGGTCACATCACTAGAAACCATCTCCTGCGGTTTGTTTAAAGACTGGCTTGCTGGCATCCCTTTTGGCTCCTTATACTGCTTGCTGTTGCTCTACTTGGATCCCTGACTTCTGGCCTGGCTGACTACCCGATCTGGTTACTGGACTCTGGCTATGTTTGACTGCGCTTTTTCTATATAAATACATTTCTAAATATGTAGAATACGTATTGGCCTAAACTGAGGAAATGTTTTTTATATATATATTTTTGGGGGATATTTATTATAGCAAAAAGTAAAAAATATGCAATTTTTTCAAAATTGTCACTCTTTTTTTGTTTATAGCGCAAAAAATAAAAACCGCAGGGGTGATCAAATACCACCAAAAGAAAGCTCTATTTGTGGGGAAAAAAAGGACGTCAATTTTGTTTGAGAGCCACGTCGCACGACTACGCAAATGTCAGTTAAAGCGGAGGTCCACCCTAAAGTGGACCTTCTGCTCATTGGAACCCTCCCCCCCTCCGGCGCCACAATCAGGGGGGAGGGGGGTGCAGGTACCTGTACAGTACAGGTATCTGCACCCACTTCCGGCGTAAATTCTGCAGAAGGTACGCCCCTTTCTGCAGAATCTACACCCCTTTCCGAAGGTCCCCCGCTGCCTGCTGGGAAACACACGGATCCCAGAGACAGCGGGGACCATCCTTATTGCGCAGCGCGACTCGCGCATGCGCAGTAGGGAACCGGGAAATGAAGCCGAAAGGCTCCACTTCCTGATTTCCATACCCAAGATGGCGGCGGCAGCACCCGAGAGACGATCGAGAGATCGGCTTCGGGTGCGACATCGCAGGCGCGCTGGGCGGGTAAGTGTCATTATTTTAAAAGTCAGCAGCTGCAGTATTTGTAGCTGCTGGCTTTTAAAAAAAAAAACGGCGGACTCCCGCTTTATAGCGACGCAGTGCCGAATCGCAAAAAGTCGCCTGGTTTTAAACCAGAAAAATGGTCCGGTCTGAAAGTGGTTAAAAAGAGCACTTGCATAGTCCAGCATAAAATCACAATCTGCTCTGGAGGAAGCAGAAACCGGTCTGATGCCAGTATAAAACACGCAAAGTGAGTGGTGCATCTCAGCTGTGCAAGCAATAGTATAGGGCTCCTATGGTTGTAAGTGTCAGGTCTCACCTCTATGCATTTCATGCTAGAGCTCGTGTCATCAGGAAGTGGGTCTGACTCTATTTTCTGAGAGCCTAAATAGCAGCAAAAATGGCAGCGATTGGTCAGGATCATTAAAAATGCTTTCTATAGACAAAAAAACGATAAATAGTTTTTGGACTCAGCAAAAAAACTGTTAAAAGACAGATTCTGATTACCCTTAGGGCGTATACAATTACTTAAAAGAAGTGCATCAAAAATGTTTGTAAAACATAATTAAAAAAATAATGACAAAACAATTCCAAGATGAATACAGCCTAAGGAGATATTCTCTACTGATAGTTATGCAGACAACCTCATAAAATATGAACATAAGAGAAAAAGAGGTGCCAATACTACTGTACATACATACAACATTTTTAAATGTTTAGATTTAGACTATGCTATTGCATGCACAGCTGAGATGCACCACGCACATTGCGAGTTTTATACCAGCGTCGGAACTGTTTCTGCTTCCTCCTGAGCGTATTGTTTGTGATTTCATGCTAGACTATGTAAGTGCTCTTTTTAAGCAATAAAACATAAAGAAGTATTACACTATAACCTGCCTTCTGTAGATCTTTGTTGGGGAGCTATTTCACAAACCTACTTGATGCAAGTTGATATATGCAGTGGAGAGATGTTATAAGGTGAAGACATCTACATTTGTATACCTGCAAAGTGTATTGGGATCCAGCTTCCTACATATATGATATCTTGATTGGAATGGGATGCACAAAGGAATTACAGCACTGAATGAAGGAGTCCTTCCCATTAGTCATGCTTTAGGTTCTCTGTGTGGCCAAGGCAATCTGGTGACCACATTTTGTTATCACTTCGGGTGAAGCACTTTAACCACTTGCTTACTGGGCACTTAAACCCCCCTTCAGTCCAGACCAATTTTCAGCTTTCAGCGCTGATGCAATTTGAATGACAATTGCGCGGTCATACAACACTGTACCCAAATTAAATTTTTATAATTTTTTTCCCCACAAATAGAGCTTTCTTTTGGTGGTATTTGATTACCTCTGCGGTTTTTATTTTATTCCCTATATATATATATATATATATATATATAATTGCGCTACCAAATAGAAACAATGTATAAAGCAGCCAGCATCAACAATGATACAATTGCATAGAAAACAAAAAAAAAATGCAGCGCTAAAAGTGAAAAAATCACCTACTTGTGAAAAAGGTGAAAAAGATTTTGCACAGTGGCATAGCATAAGCAAAGCATAAAAAATAACACAAAATGCAATATGTATAAATAAACAATACAGAGATCCACGTGAACAATGTGTAAAGATCCCCACAATATATGTGGATAAATGATAAAGAGATCCACGTGAACCGTACCACGTAGATCAAACAAATAATGTGAAAAACAAAAAACAAATTTTTTTCCTATAACACGTAAGAAAATAATCATCCCCTTAAGCAAGAAATAGTTCCTCTTCAGTGAGGAGTGATCCAAATTGACAGAGGTGCCCAACTTCCAGTAAATGTAAAATGGAACACTGAAGGTACCATCATAGCGACACCCTTCCAAAGCTCCTCATGTAGGTAATACAGCGTACTGGATAAACAGAGATAAGTAATGGGTACTCTTACCCAAAGGTGTGGACCCACACACCTTAGTGGTGAGTCAGTCAGGCATCGAGCTGTAATGAACAGCAATCCTCTCAAAGGGATGGTGTGAACCTCCACTCCACCAAGCCGTCTTCCGTACTCTGTATAAACAGGGTGTCCAGTGTAGGATATCTTCAGCTTAAACTCCAACGTAGGAAGTATTCACATTCACTATGATAGCAATAAGTAGTGACAGGTATTCTTTTTTGAAAAAATTGGGGTCTATTAGACCCTAGATCTCTCCTCTGCCCTCAAAGCATCTGACCACACCAAGATTGGTGTGATAAAATGCTTTCCCAATGGCGCTGTTTACATCCAGTGAAATCTAAGTCATGAAATGTTTGTAGCTTTTGGTTTCTTAGGCCATAGAGATGATTGGAGCCGTTCTGGTCTCTGATCAGCTCTATGGTCAGCTAGTGGGCTGAGATGAAGGTACGGAGAAAACGTTCTACATTTTTATTGAAATGTTCCGTTTGCCCATTGGACTGGGGATGAAAGGCAGATGAAAAATCCAATTTAATCCCAAAGGAGCTGGCCAAGGCTCTCCAAAACCGAGCAGTAAATTGAACTCCTCTGTCAGAGGTGATATGTGAAGGCATCCCATGAAGATGAAAGATCTCCTTAATGAATGTTGTGGCAAGACTGGGAGCAGAAGGTAGGTCTGGGAGAGGAATCAAGTGACATTTTGGAGAACCGATCCACCACTACCCAGATGACTGTAGAACCTGTTTAGGGAGGCAGATCTGAGATAAAATCCATGGAAATACAACGCCAAGGTATATCAGGCACTGGTAAGGGCAAAAGCAACCCTGCAGGGGCAGACGTGGAAGATTTGGATAGTACACAAACCGTACAAGCTTGAACGTATTCTTTGACATCGTTATGAAGAGAAGGCCACCAATAATGACGCTGAAGAAGATCACAAGTACGAGGTATGCCAGGATGTCCAGAGAACTTGGAGTCATGTGCCCAAGCAAGGAGTTTGGGACAAACTGCGGGAACTACAGAAGTTTTACCTGGAGGAGGCTGCATAGACTGGAGCTGAGTAGTGGCTAGAATACGATGCGGAGGGATGATGGGACCAGGATCTAGGTGATTCTCAGAATCAATGACATCAAATGACCTGGACAAGGCATCGGCTGAAAGGTTTTTGGCACCTGGACGAAAAGTCATGTTAAAATTGAAGCGGCGAAAAAGAGGGCCCAGTGAACTTGACGTGGGTTCAAGCATTTTGCAGATTGTAAATACTGCAGATTTTTATTATCAGTATAGATGGTAATACAATGGGGAGAACCCTCTAGAAGATGTCACCATTCTTGAAGAGCTAGTTTAATAGCAAGTAGCTCATCACGGTCCCCAATGGTATAGTTCTTCTCTGCATCAGGAAACTTCTTGGAAAAGAATCCGCAAGGCTAAGACATGCCCTGCTGAGCTTGGAGTAGCACAGCGCCGACTCCTACTGAAGAGGCATCTACCTCCAAAAAAAGGGTTTAGTAATGTCCGGACGTAGAAGAACTGGGGCGGAGAGGAAGGCTGCCTTGAGTTTGAGGAAAACAACTGAATTGCCTTTGCGGGTGAGAGATGTAATAGGGGCCACCAAGGAGGAGTAGTTACAAATGAATTGGCGATAGTAATTGGTAAAGTCCAAAAAGCGTTGGGTGGCTTTAAGACCAGAGGGCTGGGGCCACTTGGAGATGGCCCGAAGTTTGTCTGGGTCCATTAGGAGGCCTTGTGACGAGATTATGTAGCCCAGAAATGAAACTTGTGTTTGTTCAAATAGAAGTTTCTCTCAATTTTGCATATAGACAATTGTCCCGTAGACACTGTAGCACAGTTTTCACATGAAGACGATGGGTAAGTAAGTCTGGTGAGAAAATAAGAATGTCATCTAGATATACAATAACACAGTTTAGTAAAAACATGAGAACCTGGAAGTCTGTCAAAGAGTTCTGAAATTAAAGGAATGTCAGGGCTGGCTTAGCCCTTCCTCCTCTGGGCTGGCCGCTCAGCTGTCGGATAATTGCCAGCTCTCTTCTCTCTCCACAGTTACCAGCTGTTCCCAATAATGCTCGTCTGACCTGCCTATTTAAAGCCTTCCAGCTCACCTCTTCTCTGCCTTCACGTTGGTCACATCACAAGGAACCATCTCCTGCAGTTTGTTTCAAGACTGGCTTGCTGACATCCCACCTGGCTCCTTATCCTGCTTGCAGTTGCTCTTCTTGGATCGCTAACTTTGGACTAGTTGACTACGCGATCTGGTTAATGAACTTTGGACTGGCTGACTACTCGATCTGGTTACTGGACTCTGGCTATGCTTGACTACGCTTTTTCTATTTACCTTTTTATTTTTATTAATAAACAAGTGTGATTTGATTGTACTTCTGTCTCAGTCTGATTCATGGTTTCTGACAGTACGCGAAGGATATGAATTCAGAAGATACAGTCAATCCACTTGTTGGTAATATTTTTTCCAGATTGGATGAGCAAGATCACCGCACGGATCAGTTTGCCTTGGCGTTAAAAACGCTCCTGAATCGCACGGCTCACCTTGAATCCCCCACGGTGGCTGCACCGGTACAACCTGAGTCGCAGGCCATCCCTACTGCTGCGTCAGTCTCTGTGCAGGCACCCACCTCGAGTATTACCTCTATAAGAGGTATGTCTGGTTCTGCTCTGCTTCCCCAGCGATTTGGGGGTGATCCAGTTCAATGCAGAGGGTTTCTCAATCAGGTTGAGATATACTTCAAAATGCTGCCCCAGGCGTTTCCCGCGGACAGAAGCAAAGTAGGTTTCATAATATCTTTGCTTTCTGAGAGAGCCTTGGCCTGGGCTAACCCTCCATGGGAGACGCAAAAACCTGTTGTCTTGAGTTGCCTTCAGTTTGTGGCCTCCTTTAAAAGGGTTTTTGACGTTCCCGCACGCTCCGCTTCTGCTGCCAAGTGCCTCATGTCCATCAAACAGAGTACGAGAACTGTTGCCGACTACACCATTGAATTCCGTACTCTGGCAGCAGAGGTTGCTTGGAACAATGAGGCCCTCGTGGCTGCTTTTTCTCATGGTCTCTCGGATTCCATCAAGGATGAGATAGCAGCCCGAGATATACCCACTGAGCAGGAGAGCTTGAACTCGTTTGCCATCCTCACTGACTCCAGACTCAGAGAAAGACTTTCTCTTCAGGAGCGCTTGCGAAAGCCTCCTGTACGCTTGCCTCCGAGCTTTGTAGTCCCAGCCATGCCATCCTCAACTCCCATGCCTCCTGGTACCGAGTTGGTCAGTGAAGATGAACCCATGCACCTGGGCTTCACGCGTTTCTCTGCGGATGAGAGAGCCTTTAGGAGGAGGGAGAGATTGTGCCTTTATTGTGGCCAGGCAGGTCACTTTTTGAAGTCTTGTCCTACCCGTCCGGGGAATGCCTGAACCTTGAGGTCCTGTCATGGACAGACCTTAGGTGGCGTTGTTTCGTCCCCAGTTATCCAGAAGGATAAGCCCCTGGTTTTGGTCACCCTTTCTTGGGCTGAGTCATCCATCGAGATACAGGCTCTAATTGACTCTGGGGCTGCAGGCCTGTTCATTGATGCTGCATTTGTTTCGCAGCACTCGATTCTGCTGCAGCTGCGTGAGGCCGCGTACACACGCGGGGACTGTTCGCTCAACTTTGTCCGCTGAACAGTGTTTCGGCGGACAGTCCGCTCGTGTGTGGGCTTTCAGCGGACAGTTTCAGCGGACAGTCTGCTGAACAAAGTTTTTCGGAAATTCCGAAAAACTGTCCGCTGAAACTTTGTTTCAGCGAACAGTCCCCTCGTGTGTAGGCTTGTTCATCAAACTAAGTTCCGCGCATGCTCAGAAAGGATTTACACGCCGAAGTTTGCATTGCAGTGTATAGGACGTCGTTTTCTAGTCCCGTCGTACGTGCCGTTCACGTCATCGCGCACGGTTTCAGCGGACTGTTCGTTCGTCGTGTGTGGGCAAGTCCGTCCATGCTAATTTTGAGCGGACTGTCCGCTGAAACTGTTTGACGGACAAAGTTGGGCGAACAGTCCCCGCGTGTGTACGCGGCCTGACACTCCACTTGCCATTGAGGCTCTTGACAGGAGACCTTTACAGCCTGCCCATGTGACTCATGCGACAGTTCCGTTGTCCATGGCCGTAGGGGGGCTCTTCACCATGAGATAATCCAATTCCAAGTTATTTCCTCACCCAGGTTTCCGCTGGTTATTGGTTATCCTTGGTTACAGAGGCACAACCCCTCTTTTGATTGGCTCTGTGCTGAGGTTCTCTCCTGGTCACCACAATGCTGTGAGACATGCTTCCTGAAGGTATCCAAGGTCCTGTGCACCGCTTCACTCCCCTCCCTGCCGGAGGAGTACCGTGATTTTGGCAATGTCTTTGATAAAGGTCAAGCCGGTAGTTTGCCTCCACACCGGCCTTATGATTGCGCAATTGACCTTCAACCTGGTGCCATACCTCCTCGTGGCCGGGTTTACCCTTTGTCGGTCTTGGAGGATAAGGCCATGGAGGAGTATGTTGCTGACGCACTTTCTCGAGGTTTCATCCGCAAATCCTCGTCTCCTGCTAGTGCTGTTTTTTTCTTTGTGAAAAAGAAGAGCGGTGAACTGAGACCTTTGTATAGGTTATAGGGGTCTCAATCGTGTCACGATTAAGAATGCCTACCCGATTCCATTGATTACAGAGTTATTTGACCGCCTCAAGGGAGCATCTCAAATGTGTTTCATGTCTCCTTATTGAAACCGTTGGTCTGTAACCGATTTACCACCTCGGTGCCATGTCCTCACCCTATTCAGGTTGAGAACCATGAGGAGTATGAGGTACAATCCATTGTTGACTCCCGTAGGTTCCGTGGGCACATACAGTACCTGGTGCATTGGAAGGGGTACTGTCCGGAGGAACGCTCCTGGGTTTCATCCTCTGACGTACACGCCCCTGTCCTCCTCCGCGAGTTCCATAGACGGTTTCCCCTCAAGCCCATTGGCCCTCCGAGGGAGAGGAGTCATTGAGGAGGGGGTACTGTCAGGGCTGGCTTAGCCCTTCCTCCTCTGGGCTGGCCGCTCAGCTGTCGGCTAATTGCCAGCTCTCTTCTCTCTCCACAGTTACCAGCTGTTCCCAATAATGCTCGTCTGACCTGCCTATTTAAAGCCTTCCAGCTCACTTCTTCTCTGCCTTCGCGTTGGTCACATCACAAGGAACTATCTCCTGCAGTTTGTTTCAAGACTGGCTTGTTGACATCCCTCCTGGCTCCTTATCCTGCTTGCAGTTGCTATTCTTGGATCCCTAACTTGGTTGACTACCCGATCTAGTTAATGAACTTTGGACTGGCTGACTACTCGATCTGGTTACTGGACTCTGACTATGCTTGACTATGCTTTTTCTATTTACCTTTTTATTTTTATTAATAAACAAGTGTGTCTTTCATGCGGTTCGTTCGACCTTTATTAAGTTACTCTGGCGTGGCAAATATCCGCGTATTGGTAGGGTGATGCTACTTCGACCGGAATTGCAGGGAGGTATTGGCTTCCCAGACCCTGCTCTTTATTACAAAGCGACGCACATGACACGTGTGGTCGACTGGTGCCGGCACGGGGAACTGAAGCTATGGCTCACACTGCCCTGGGCATTGGAGCCCTGTGTGACTACTCACCCATTAATTGGCCCCTTGCTCGCCGAGATGGATCGTTTTTTCCACCTTTCCCACTTGACTAACTTCCCATCTCCCATGACTCCAATCATTGGCCATCCTAGATTCCCTCCGGGCCTGTCCTACCAGGCCTTTACCAGGCAAGCTCCGAAAGGGCTTATGAGAGCAGCCCTATTTCTTAGACCCACGGGCTGGATCCCCACAGGGACCATACTGTTAGAACAGGTACCCATTGCGTTGGATAGCTGGAGAGCCAGACAGCTCACCCATTTCCTCGGATCCTTACCCAAACATTCCTTCTTCTCCAGACAACTCCACCTCTTCGAAGAACTTTGCTTGAACGATGGCCCAATTCGTGGTACCCTCTTCAGGTCCTACCAAATCCTGACAGACATACAATCCTCCAGGGATCCGCCCTTCTTAGCCAAATGGGAAAGGGACTTACAAATTACATTCTCCAAACCACAGAAGGAAAGAATACTCTTTTTCGCCCATAAATCGTCACTCTGCAGCAAATACCAGGAGATTTCATATAAGCTGATCACACGCTGGTATTGCACACCGGCTGTATTGGCCAAAATATTCCCCGGTCAATCTGACCGCTGCTGGCACTGTGAGCAACAACCCGGCACCATTCTCCACATTTTTTGGGAATGCCCAAAACTACAAACCTAGCAGCCTGTCCTACGACTCATCCACAAGTTCAGACATATCCTTGGCCAATGATCCCGCAGCCGTTCTTCTCAATCTCACTCCCATGTCGAGAAAGCGTTTTCATAATTCCTTACTTAAACATCTCCTCAATGCCGCTAGGGCCTGCATCCCAAGTCAGTGGAAGCATCAATCTGCTCCCACAGTGGCCCAGTGGTTCGCAAGGGTAAATGACATTGAACGAATGGAAGACCTGACTGCCACAATACGGGATAAAACAGAGGAACATGGGAACAGATGGTTCTACTGGACCCAGTTTCGCTTTTCGGAAGAATACCTCCGCAAGACATAGTAAGCTCATGGTGATCACCAGAGGTCATTGTTCCAAACCTTGGCCAGCCGACGGGCTGGTGAGCCAGGGGTGTCTCTTGCTCCCTGGGAGGGGGCCCCACCCTCTCCACTTTACCCACAACCCCCCCCCCCCTTACCTCTTCTCTCCCTTTTCCGCCATTTCCTTCCCCAAACTTCTCTTTTCCCTTCTCCTTCCTTTTAGCTCCACTATCTCCCATCTTAATCCCAAAAACTGGTATGTCCCGACCCCACCTGATTATTGCACAATAATCTTCCCCTATATATGGATACCTAAATTCTTCAAAGGTAGCAGGGCTAATATCTATAATATTTTAAGTGGTAGGGGAACCCAATGAGGTGGAGCGTTAATCTTATCTTGGCATGTTCACAAAGCTGTACACGTGCTATTCTCCTCGGATTTCTTACCACTGGCTCTGATACCCATGCTATATGATCACTTGTTTGTAATTATTTGTATCACACATTCTGTGAAGTTGCCTTTGCATGGTATGTTGCATACCACTAAATAAAATAAATAAATAAATAAATAAATAAACAAGTGTGATTTGATTGTACTTCTGTCTCAGTCTAAATCATGGTTTCTGACAAGGAAGAGGGTATCAGTTCTTCACGGTGATGTCATTAAGATCCCTGTAGTCGATGCATGGATGGAGTGAACCATCTTTTTTCACTACAAAGAAGAACCCGGCTCCAGCAGGTGAGTTAGATTTCCAGATGAAACCCTTTTGCAGGTTTTCCCGATTGTATTCAGATATGGCTTGTGTCTCGGGGATAGATAGAGGGTAGATTCGGCTTCGGGGAGGAGAGGTCCCAGGTAAAAGATGAATGGAGCAGTCAAAGTCTCTGTGAGTAAGAAGGCGATCAGCTGACTTTTTGCAGAAAACATCTCGGAAGGACTGATATTGGGCAGGCAACATGGGAGTTGTGGAGGTCTCAGCAAGAGGAATGGAAGGAGGAGGTAGCACCTTGGAAATACATTGTTGCTGACATGGAGAACCCCAAGCTAATACTTGTCCAGAATTCCAGTCAAGATGCGGGGAGTGTTTCTGCAACCATGGAAGGCCCAGAATGATGGGATCTCCTCACCACACAAAACCCCAATGCATAACTCAACAGGAGGGGTTTTAAACCAAATGGGACTCATAGGCAAGAAGGAGCCATCTACTGCGGTCACGGGGAGGGGTATAGCCAAGGCAACAAAGGCGATGCCCAACTCGGAAGCTAAAGATTGTTCAATGAAATTCCGTCAGCACCAGTGTTCACGTAGAAATCACCTCCCTCCGAGTGACCTAGACCCTGGAGTTTCCAGAAAGGACTGGACAGGAGTTCAAAAGATGTCCTTTATCGCCACAGTAAAGGCACAAGCCCAATTCCATGCGTCGGGCATGGTCCTCGGGAGTGAGGTGGGTTCGCCCAAGCTGCATAGGTTTTTTCAATGCGTAAGAGGTTGAAGACGGAGAGGATTGCACAGGTCTTTGGACTACCTTTGCTGGACAGCCAGCAGGGGGGTGACTGGATCTGGATTTCTCCAGGGCCCGCTCCTGGAAGCAAATGTTTATTTGAATGCTCAATGCAATTAAGTCATCCAATGTGGCAGGAATGGTGCGTTCAGTGAGTTCATCCATGACACGGTCAGATAGGCCTTGCCAGAAGGTAGCAGTAAGGGCCTCATTATTCCATTTGAGTTCAGCGGCCAGCATACAGAATTGAACTGCGTATTGGCCGACTGTCATTCCTTGCTGACGAAGATGAAGTAGGGCCCCAGCAGCCGAAGACACTCTGCCGGGCTCATCAAAAATTTTCCGGAATGCATCCAAAAAGAGCTGGAGGTCGGAGGTGATAGAATCTTGTGATTCCCAGAGTGGAGAGGCTGGAAAGTTCAAAGTGGATGGAACACAGATTAATGAAGCCCCGACAAGCCTTAGGATCGCCAGAAAAATGAGGTGGCTACGGTAGATGCAGGCAGGGATTGCCAGGTGTAGCAGGGAAGACGGGAGCAACTGGAGCAGGAGCAGGAATGGGAGGAGCTGAAGTTGCGAGTTGCAGACAATCCAGACGGGAGGCAAGATCCTGAATAGGGATGAGCTTCGTGTTCGAGTCGAACATACGTTCGACTCGAACATCGGCTGTTCGTCCGTTTGGCGAAGTCCGAACATTTTGGTCCGTTCGCGCCAAATTCGTGTGGCGCTCACGGCCCACAATGCACTGCAATGGCGCAGTGCATTGCTGCTTCATGATTGGCCAAGCATGCACTGTGACCCCACATGCTTGGCCAATCGCAGCGCCAGCAGGGAGGAGAGCCATGATTGGCCACAGGCAGGATGCCTGTGGCCAATCATAGCTCAGGCTGTGTAGTGCACGCCCCACACTATATAAGGCCGCCAGCGCGGCGGCCTTGTGTAGTGTGTTGGCGTCTGAAGCAGTGGGTGTTCTGTGTACCTTCAACACAGTACACACCGATCGTTTTCAGCCGATTTTCGATTTTGCTGTTGTGTAGTGGTTGTTGTCTGCGTGCCCTGACCGCAGTATACACCGCTATATTCACCTCACCTATATAGCTAGTGATCTATCTTTTATAATAGAGCTTGCAGTCAGTAGTGTTAGGAGCTTGTGCGTGCTGTCTGTGTGCTCTGTACCCAGTACATACCGCTATATCCACCTACATAGCTGTTCTCTATTTGAGCCCACTTGCCATCTGCAGGAGTTATTGGAAGTTGTGTGTGCCTCCAGCACAGCACAGTATACATCTGTATATACCCCTTTATCTCTGGTGTTCTATAATAAAGGCATCTGCAGGAGTTAGTGGGTGTTCTGTGTACCTTCAACACAGTACACACCGATCGTTTTCGGACGATTTTCGATCTTGCTGTTGTGTAGTGGTTGTTGTCTGCGTGCCCTGACCGCAGTATACACCGCTATATTCACCTCACCTATATAGCTAGTGATCTATCTTTTATAATAGAGCTTGCAGTCAGTAGTGTTAGGAGCTTGTGCGTGCTGTCTGTGTGCTCTGTACCCAGTACATACTGCTATATCCACCTACATAGCTCTTCTCTATTTGAGACCACTTGCCATCTGCAGGAGTTATTGGAAGTTGTGTGTGCCTCCAGCACAGCACAGTATACATCTGTATATACCCCTTTATCTCTGGTGTTCTATAATAAAGGCATCTGCAGGAGTTAGTGGGTGTTGTGTGCCTCTAGCACAATATACACTACCCAACTGCTTTTTTACCCAACTCCCTTCAGGCCATTACCATGTCTGGAAGGCCAGCAAGGAGAGGCAGACAGGCGCGAGCCGATAAAAGAGGGCAAGCAGGCTCTGTGTCTAGAGACAACAGCGCTGGTCGTGGACGCGGTGCATTGTCATCAGCACGTGGCCATGGGACACGCTTGTCCTTCTTTTCGGCAGCTGGACATGTTGAGCCACAACATGCCAACGACTTGGTAGAGTGGATGACCAAGCCCTCTTCATCCTCCTCATCCTCTCTCACCCAGTCTCAGGGTACTAGCAAAGCAGATGCCAATGCATCGTCTTCCCTCCTCTCAATGTCATCATCAGTGACTCCTTCCCTAGACCCACCACATCCTCCTGAGGAGTCTCCTGAACTCTTTGAGCACAGTGTTGGGTACATGCTCCAGGAGGATGCCCAGTGTTTTGTGGGCTCTGATGATGACACTCAGCTAGAGGAAGGCAGTAGCATGAGCGCAGAGAGAGGGGATGCTCAAGAAGGACAGCAATCTGGCAGTCATGTTCCACAAGCTGCAGCATACTGCCAGGTTTGCTACAGCGATGAAGAGGGAGGGGATGATGAGGGCACTGACTCCACGTGGGTGCCTGGAAGGAGAGAGGAGGAGGAGGAGGAGGCACATGTCCAACGAGGCAGGATGCCCTCCGGGGGCCAGCTTAGGGGCAGCACACCGACTGAATCACACCGCAGAGCTCCGCCTGTGCAGGGCGCTGCCTCTGCGCATTATTCTAAAAGTTCTTTGGTGTGGGCCTTTTTTGAGACGAGTGCATCAGATCGCACCGCTGCTATTTGCAACATATGTCTCAAGCGTATCTCGCATGGCCAAAACATCAGCCGCTTGGGCACCACATGCTTGACCAGACATATGTTGACCTGCCATGCAGCTCATTGGCAAGCGTACCTCAAAGACCCACACCAAAGAACAAAGCGGACCTCTCCTTGCTCCTCATCAGCTGGCATCTCCAACCCCACTAGACCTTCAGTCCTCTCTGAAACCTGCTCTGAGAGGAATGAAGGTGTAGAATTAGGTGTGTCACAGCCAAGTGCTTCCGGGAACTCTGCTAGCGGTACACCCACGTCCGATTATAGCAGGCAAATGTCCCTGCCCCAGCTGCTGGACCGGCGGAAGAAGTTCACTCCCAGCCATCCACATGCCCAGCGGTTGAATGCTAGCTTGGCTAAATTGCTAGCACTTCAACTGCTGCCTTTTCAGTTGGTAGGCTCGGCCCCCTTCCGTGAGTTTGTACAATGTGCGGTTCCTCAGTGGCAGGTCCCCAAACGCCACTTTTTCTCACGGAAGGCGATTCCGGTTCTCTACCGGCATGTGGAAGGCAATGTCCTTGCCTCGCTGGACAGGGCGGTCAGCGGTAAGGTGCATATTACCGCTGACTCATGGTCCAGCAGGCATGGACAGGGACGTTACCTGTCTTTCACGGCCCATTGGGTCACTCTTCTGGCAGCTGGGAAGGATGCAGGACAAGGTGCAGTAGTGTTGGAGGTTGTTCCGCCACCACGCCTCCAAAATGCTACTATTGGTTGTGACACACCTCTCTCCTCCACCCCCTCCTCTTCTTCTTCCTCCATGGCCTCTTCCAGTGCTCTGTCCTCAGAACCCGCGGTGCTTCGTAGGCGTTCCAGGGGCTACGCAAGTACGCAGGCAAAACGATGCCATGCCGTGCTTGCGCTGGTTTGTTTGGGGGACAGGAGCCACACTGGGGCGGATGTTTTGTCAGCTCTGCAGGGGCAGGCCGAGAGGTGGTTGACGCCACGCCAGCTTAAGCCAGGAATGGTGGTTTGTGACAATGGCACCAACCTCCTCTCCGCCCTCCGACAGGGACAACTGACCCATGTGCCCTGTGTAGCTCACGTCCTTAACCTGGTGGTGCAGCGGTTCTTGGGCAGGTACCCCGGCTTACAGGATGTCCTGAAGCAGGCCAGGAAAGTCTGTGTGCATTTCCGCCGATCATTTAATGCCTGTGCTCGGCTGGCTGAGCTCCAAAAGGAGTTGAACCTGCCCAAGAACCGCCTTATATGTGACATGCCCACCAGATGGAACTCAACGTTGGCCATGCTGCAGCGGCTGCACACGCAGCAGAGGGCCATCAATGAGTACCTGTGCGACTACGGCACCAGGACAGGGTCAGGGGAGCTCGGTTTTTTCTCACCACGCCAGTGGGGCATGATCAGGGATGCATGCACTGTCCTGTCACCCTTTTGAGGAGGCCACAAGGATGGTGAGCAGTGACAGTGCATGCATCAGTGACACTGTACCTCTTGTCCACCTCTTGGAGCATACGCTGCGTGGAATAATGGACAGGGCACTTGAGGCAGAACAGAGGCAGGAAGAGGAGGACTTCCTTGCCTCTCAAGGCCCCCTTTATCCAGACAGTGTTCCTGCTGTGCCACCCATCACACAGGAAGAGGATGAGGAGGAGGAAGAGGAGGAGGAGGATGATTGTGTCAGCATGGAGGTGGAGGCTGTCACTCAGCATCAGCAGCAGCAGCAGCAGTCTTGTAGGGATGATTTACAGTCCCAAGAAACACGTGGACTTGTATGTGGCTGGGAGGAGGTAGCTGCGGATCATGTTGTCCTTAGTGACCCAGAGGACTCCGGACCGAATGCCTCAGCTAACCTACGCTGCATGGCCTCCCTGATCCTGCAAAGCCTGCGGAAGGATCCTCGTATTCTTCGGATCAAGGAGAGGGACCATTACTGGCTGGCCACTCTCCTTGATCCACAGTACAAGGGTAAGGTTGTCGACCTTATCTTGCCATCGCAGAGGGAGCAGAGGATGAGACATCTCCGGGAGGCCTTGCAGAAAGGTCTGTGCAACGCGTTCCCAGAGACTGGGAGGTTACAAACTCCTGGTCCTGGACAACGTGTTGCTGAGGCATCGGTCAGAAGGAGCGGTGGAGAAGGTGGCCGTCTGACTGATGCTTTCAGACAATTTTTTAGTCCGCAGCCCCAAGGTATGATCGGTTCCAGTACCCATCGCCAGCGTCTGATTTACATGGTGCAGGAATACCTAGGGGCAAGGTCAGACTTGGACACCTTTCCCACCGAAAATCCTCTGGCTTACTGGGTCTTGAGGATGGATCACTGGCCAGAGCTTGCACAGTATGCAATTGAGCTACTGGCCTGTCCTGCATCCAGCGTTCTTTCGGAACGCACCTTCAGTGCTGCTGGTGGCTTTGTTACCGATCACAGGGTGCGCCTGTCCACCGAATCAGTTGATCGACTGACCTTCATCAAGATGAATCAGTCTTGGATCACCCACAGCTACCAAGCACCTGAAGCTGATGTAAGAGAATAATTTTTTTTTAAATATCACATCCCTTCAAGACTGCCTATGCTGATGCTGAGTGACTGTCCTGTTATATTGATTGTCTATCCTCTTCCTCCTCCGCTGATATGTTGGAAGAACATTTCTGGTTCTGGGTGATGCCATCAGCCCAATTTTTCTGCCCCTGTTTAACAGGGGCGTTTAAGTACAATTTTTGATGCAATGCTTTGCAGCAGGGCTAATTCCTGCAATCAAACAAGGGTATATGGGAGAGGTTGCAGTGTGGTGGCACCAGCACCAGTGCCTAAGGCCCAATTTTTCTGCCCCTGTTTAACAGGGGCGTTTAATTACAATTTTTGATGCAATGCTTTGCAGCAGGGCTAATTCCTGCAATAAAACTAGAGTATATGGAAGAGGTTGCAGTGTGGTGGCACCAGTGCCTAAGGCCCAATTTTTCTGCCCCTGTTTAACAGGGGCGTTTAAGTACAATTTTTGATGCAATTCTTTGCAGCAGGGCTAATTCCTGCAATAAAAGTAGAGTATATGGGAGAGGCCCAATTTTTCTGCCCCTGTTTAACAGGGACATGTAATTACAATTCTTGATATAATATTTCACAGGAGGGCCCCTTCCTGTGCCCACCCAGAGTAACGGTGAGGACTTATAATGTTGTGGCACCAGCACCACGACCACCAAAGGTAAATTTTTCTACCACTGTTCAACAATGGCATGTAATTACAATTCTTGATATAATCGTTCACAGCAGGGCGCTCCAGCGCCCACCAAGAGTCACTTTGAGGGCTTACAATGTTGTGGCAAAACCAACACCTTGTTCGGCCATTTCTGCAGAGCATATAGGGCAGGCCCCTACTTTCAAACATCTAATTTACAAACATCTCCTACTTGTAAACGGAAGGAGACAACAGCAAGTGAGATGAAAAAAGATGGACGACAAAACAAATTATACAGGGGTGATAACCCTTCCCTATGTTTTCCAAAAAGCTTAAAAATCGTTTTTTTGACTGGAGCTACACTTTAAAAATGTACCAGTTGAAAATTACAAACAGATTCAACTTAACACAACAAACCTACACAGTCCCTGTCTTGTTTGCACCGCCTGTATACTGCTGTTCTGAGTATATAGGGCCTGGGGGCCACACGCATTTCCTTTTTTTAATATGGGTACAGGGTTCCCCTTAATATGCGTACAAGACCCAAATAGGCTGGTAATGGGCAGGGAGGGCTACCCATGCCATTTTTCTCAATGATTTTCAACCATATTGCAGGAACCAGATATAACATTAAAACCGCAAGCAGTTTTAAATGGTGTTATTTCCGTTTAATGTCATTTTGTGCAGGGACTGTTCTAAACACGGGAAACACGTGGCACTTCACAGGCATACTACAGACACCCCCCAGGCACCATATTTAAAGGAATATTTCACTTTTTTTTTCACTTTATTCGTCATTAAAATCAGTGCTCCCGCCAAAACTGCCATTTTTAAAAACATTTTAGGCATTGACCCATGTCCCCTGGGGCAGGAGCCAGGTCCCCAAACCCTTTTTAGGACAGTATCTTGCATATTAGCTGTTAAAATTAGCACTTTTAATTTCGAACGTTCGAGTTCCATAGACTTCAATGGGGTTCTAAAGTTCGTTCGAATTTGGGGTCCGTTCGAAAGTTCTGGTGCGAACCGAACCGGGGGGTGTTCGGCTCATCCCTAATCCTGAAGAACCAGCATTATTTGCTCTTGATTTGCTTGCTAGGAGGTAAGTCTCTGAACTAGATGTTGCATTTGATCCTCGGTCAGTGGCCGATTCTCAGAGGCACTCATGGCTTGAGCAAACTGTCCCAGTTCTACTTACAGTGAGCCCACAGGCGAGCAGGTGGCATGGGATCCCCCAGGGTGTGGAGTCTAAGGACCAGCCGGTATTCTGCCAGGGACCCCCTCATGAGGGTTTGGGCTTAGCTGTGTGCTTACCCCAAGTCATTACCCTCAGGTTCACCCTGCTCGCTAGGGAAGTAACAGAAGACACTGATAGACAAGGATGGATGGATGGATGGAATCAAAGGAGAGCCAGATAATGAGCCAAGGTCAGGGTGGGCTGCAGACAATGTAATCAGAACAAGCTGGGTTGGTACACAAGAGATCAGTTCACGAGAGGTCAGGTAAAACAGGTTACACGAAGGGAGCTCAGAAACAAATGTTGCTCAAGCAACCAGTAGCTGGTTTGAAAGGGATTTAAATAGAGAAGCACATGAGGGGCTGGACAGGAAGTAGCAGGAAGGAATCCTATATTAGGCAACAGGTGAGGGGGCGGTGACACCCATAGCTGCAGAGTGCACAGAGCTGAACACCAGTGGAACTAGTGGAGCTAGTGGAACAACAGGTGCCAGCCGACCTACATCAGTAAAGGTGAGACACAGATCAGTTCCGCAGCTGAACTGTGATAGCAAATTTGCTGTCCTCTAAAAAAATAACTTAACACACAGCCATTAATGTCTAAACCGCTGGCAACAAAAGTGAGTACACCCCTAAGTGAAAATGTCCAAAATGGGTCCAATTAGCCATTTTCCCTCCACGGTGTCATGTGACTCATTTTGCTCAGGTGTGAATGGGGAGCAGGTGTGTTAAATTCAGTGTCATCGCTCTCACTCTTATACTGATCACAGGAAGTTCAACATGGCATCTCATGGCAAAGAACTATCTGAACTCTCTAAAAAAGATTTCCAAGACCCTGAAACTGAGCTGCAGCACGGTGGCCAAGACCATACAGCGGTTTAACAGGACAGGTTCCACTCGGAACAGGCATCGCCATAGTCGACCAAAGAAGTTGAGTGCACATGCTCATCATCATATCCAGAGGTTGTCTTTGGGACATAGACATTTGGGTGCTGCCAGCATTACTGCAGAGGTTGAAGGGGTGGGGGTCAGCCTGTCAGTGCTCAGACCATACACTGCCCGCTGCATCAAATTGGTCTGCATGGCTGTCGTGCCAGAAGGATGCCTCTTCTAAAGATGATGCACAAGAAAGCACGCAGTCTGCTGAAGAAAAGCAGACTAAGGATATAGATTACTGGAACCATGTCCTGTGGTCTGATGAGACCAAGATAAACATATTTGGTTCAGATGGTCTCAAGCGTGAGTGGTGGCAACCAGGTGAGGAGTACAAAGACAGTTGTGTCTTGCCTAAAGTCAAGCATGGTGGTGGAAGTGTAATGGTCTGGGGCTGGATGATTGCTGCCGACACTGAAGAACTACAATTCATTGAGGGAACCATGAATGCCAACATATACTGTGACATACTGAAGCAGAGCATAATCCCCTCCCTTCAGAGACTGGGCCACAGGGCAGTATTCCAACATCATACCGACCCCAAACACACCTCCAAGACAAGCACTGCCTTACTAAAAAATCTGAGGGTAAAGGTGATGGACCTAAACTCTATTGTACATCTGTGGGACATCTTCAAACAGAAGGTGTAGGAGCGCTAGGTCCATAACATCCACCAGCTCTGTGATGTCATCATGGAGGAGTGGAAGTGGACATCAGTGGCAACCTGTAAAGCTCTGGTGAATGCTCAAGAGGGTTAAAGCAGAGCTGGAAAATGATGGTGGCCACACAAAATATTGCATAGTTACATAGTAGGCGAGGCCGAAAAAAGTCCATCAAGTCTAACCTATGTGTGCGATTTTATGTCAGTATTACATTGTATATCCCTGTATGTTGTGGTTGTTCAGGTGCTTATGTAATAGTTTTTTCAAATTATCGACACTCCCTGCTGAAATCGCTGCTTATGGAAGAGAATTCCACATCCTAACAGCTGTTACAGTAAAGAACCCTCTACGCAGTTTAAGGTTAAACCGCTTTTAGTGAATGGCCACGTGTCTTATTAAATTCCTTTTCGGGGAAAAGTTTTATCCCTATTGTGGGGTCGCCAGTATGGTATTTGTACATTGAAATAATATCCCCTCTCAAGCGTCTCCTCTCCAGAGAGAATAAGTTCAGTGCTTGTAACCTTACCTCATAACTAAGGTCCTCTAGTCCCTTTATTATTGTTGTTGCCCTTCTCTGGACTCTCTCCAGTTCCAGCACATCCTTCCTGGTGACTGGTGCCCAGAACTGCACAGGTGCGGCCAGACCAGAGTCTTGTAGAGTGGGAGAATAATAATTTTATCACTGGAGTTAATCCCCTTTTAAATGCATGCAAATATTCTGTTTGCTTTGCTTGAAGCAGCTTGGCATTGCATGCCATTGCTAAACCTGTCATCTACTAGGACCCATAGGTCCTTTTCCATCCTAGATTCCCCCAGAGGCTCTCCCCCTAATGAGTAGATTGCATTCATATTTTTGCTACCCAAATGCATTATTTTACATTTTTCTAAATTAAACCTCATTTGTCATGTAGTTGCCCACCCCATTAATTTGTTCAAATCTTCTTGCAAGGTTTCTACATCCTGTGGAGAAGTTATTGTCCTATTTAGCTTAGTATAACCACTTAAGCCCCGGACCATTTTGCTGGCTTAAGACCAGACCACTTTTTCCAAATCGGCACTGCAATGCTTTAACTGGCAATTGCTCGGTCGTGTGACGCTCCCAAACAAAATTGACATATTTTTTTCCCACAAATAGAGCTTTCTTTTGGTGGTATTTGATCACCTCTGCGGTTTTTATATTTTGCGCTAAAAACAAAAAAAGAGCAACAATTTAGAAAAAACGCATTATTTTTTACTTTTTGCTATAATAAATATCCCCCCAAAAAATATAAAAATGTTTTTTTTCCTAAGTTTAGGCCTATACGTATTCTTCTACATATTTTTGGTAAAAAAATTTGCAATAAACGATTATTGATTGCTTGGCGCAAAAGTTATAGCGTTTACAAAATAGGGGATAGTTTTATGGCATTTTTATTAATATTTTTTTAAGTATGTCCTAGGGGCATGTTTCTAACTGTGGGGGGCGTGGCTGTGATTTACAGATCACTGATCTCTATTCCAATCACAGGGAGCAGAGATCAGTGTCACTTGTTGCTAGGCAGAATGGGGAGCTGCTGTTTACATCGGCATCTCCCCATTCTCTCTCCCCGTAAGACGATCGCGGGTATCCCCGCGGCGATTGAGTCCGCGGGCCCCGCGATCGGACTCATGGGGGTCCCGACCGGCATGCGTGCACGCTGTTGGTGGAATGGCACGACGGCAATTTTAAATGGACTTACCTGTACACCAATTTGCCTGTCCGTGCTATTCTGCCGACGTATATCGTCATGTGCCAGTCGGGAAGCAGTTAATCTGCAAATAGAGACTGAGCTGTTTATCAAATACTTTTGCAAAAATCCAGATCCAGAAAGAGACTGAGCTGTTTATCAAATGCTTTTGTAAAATCCAGATACACCACGTCTACGGGCCTTTCTTTATCTAGATGGCAGCTCACCTCCTCATAGAAGGTTAATAGATTGGTTTGGCAAGAACGATTCTTCATGAATCCATGAGGATTACTGCTGATGATACCGTTGTCATTACTAAAATCTTTTATATAGTCCCTTATCATCCCCCCAAGAACTTGCATACAATTGATGTTAGGCTAACTGGTCTGTAATTCCCAGGGATGTATCTTGGCCCTTTTTAAATATTGGCACTACATTGGCTTTTCTCCAATCAGCTGGTACCATTCCAGTCAGTAGACTGTAAAAATTAGGAACAATGGTCTGGTAATTACTTGACTGAGTTCCTTAACCACTTCAGCCCCGGAAAATTTTACCCCCTTCCTGACCAGAGCACTTTTTACAATTCGTCGCTTTAACTGACAGTTGCACGGTTGTGCGACGCTGTTTCCCCACAGACAGAGCTTTCTTTTGCTGGTATTTGATCACCTTTGCGGTTTTTATTTTTTGCACTATAAACAAAAAAAACTATATTTTTCACTTTTTGCTATAATAAATATCCCCCCCAAAAAAAAAAAACATTTCTACTCATTGTAGGCTGATGTGTATTCTTCTACATATTTTTGTTAAAAAAAATCACAATAAGCATATATTGATTGGTTTGCACAAAAGTTATAGCGTCTACAAACTATGGGAAAGAGTTATGGCATTTTTATTATTATTTTTTTTACTAGTAATAGCGGTGATCTGCTATTTTTAGCGCTACTGCAACATTTTGACAGACAGATCGGACACTTTTGACACATTTTTGGGACCATTAACACTTATACAGCGATCAGTGCTATAAAAATTCACTGATTACTTTATAAATGTCACTGGCAGGGAAGGGGTTAACACTAGGGGCGATCAAGGGGTTAAATGTGTGTTCCATAGGTGTATTCTAACTGTATGGGGATAGGACTGACTAGGGGAGGAGACATATCATTGTTCCTACTTAATAGGAACAAACTACATGTCTCCTCTCCCCTGACAGAACAGGTATTTGTGTGTTTACACACACAAATCCCTGTGCTGGCTCTCGTGCACGCAATCTTGCATGGCCGGCGGCGATCACGACCGTCAGCCATGCGCATTACAGTGGGCACTTGTGTGCCCTCTGGCGGCTCTTAAAGTGAACCCCGTACCCGTACGGGGTTTCAGGCAGTGGTGCCATTGTGTCGCAGTATATGTGTGTTAGCCGGTCGGGAACCGGTTAAGGACCCTCGGGTGCA